>NC_142084.1:32893912-33058912 GCF_054644295.1 Miniopterus natalensis
TCTATCATCTATATCTATTTATCTATCAACTATCATCTATCATCTATCTATCTATTATCTATCTATCCTATTGCTTATGTTTCTCTGGAGAATCCTGGCTAATATACCAGCTCTTTTTTTGTGCTTTTAAACTTTTTCATTGTTCATAGAATTATTTACTGGTGTTTAATAATACTTGATTAGGTTGTTAATCTTTCATGAATTAGATTTTGTTGTTTAGCTCTCCATTTTGGATTTAAAGACAATTAAAACCTTCCGATTGTATAAAATATTTATTAGCAATTCTTTAATAAGAAAGTCCAAAAAATTGTTTAAAAGTTTTTGTATCTCATTTGTAGAAACTAAAAACAAACTTCATCATAATATATATTCAAATAGGCCTCAGGAATATTGAGGGACTTCCTTTCTTTAATTGTGTAATGTTTTAGAAACTTAGTAGTTGATAAACATTGCAGAACAAAAATACCACAATGTTTTAAAATAATTTTTCTTTTAATATGTGTTAAATATTTTGTATAGTTTCCATTCGTGCAATCAGTAACGTTTTAAATTTTTATTTGATTGATTGATTGATTGATGTGAGACAGAGAAAAAGAAAGAGGGAGAGAGAAACAACAGTTTGTTGTTCCATTTATTTATGTATTCATTGGTTGATTCTTACCTGTTGCCTGATAGGGGATGGAACCTGCAGCCTAAGTGTATTGACACAACACGCTACCAAGTGAGCTATCCAGCCAGGGCTCAAAAAGCTTTTTAATTAGTAAAATTTATATAGAAATTATACTGAAATTGCTAAAATATTTCATAAATGAACATTACCTTGACATATTTTTTCAAATATTCTATATTGATATTATGCAAAATTATATAAAATTTCTAATTAATAAGAAGTTAGATACATTGCCTTTTTAAAATTCCATCATGTACTCATTAAAATTTATTCTAAATCACATCTTCAGATCAAACATATTCCCGGAAAACTAGACAAGAAAAAGATTAAGCAAGTAACAGTGAAAAGTCTAATTAGTGTATTTCACCTTCATCATCAAACATAAGTAGAGAAGTGATCAAAATCTTTTAATGGTCAGAAGTGGGCAAGTTTGTGGGCATTTGTTTTCATCTAAAATAACTCTTTTTTGCATTATTTCTGAAGGTTAGTTTTTTGGCCTTGTTTGGAAGAGCTTCAAAAATGTTAGATTTAAAAGGAAATTATGATACGATATTTTTTAAGCCTTATTTTATGCATACATTTTTTCTTAATTTGAAGTATATGAAAGAACTTCAAAAGTGGGAGAAATTCTATAAAATTATTAAGAAGAAATAATCTGAACTTAATTGCAAAATTAATCATGAATATGTTTATATAGTTACTTTTTTATGTTAACATCATTTTTTTTAAGTTTTTTTGAAGCAGAATAATTTAAATTAATATTGATTAAAAGAGAATCCAGGCACATTCCTTTATATAAATTAACTCACATAATTATCATAATATTCATATTTTCTCCATTTATAAATGAGAAAATAGAGGCAAAGTATAGTTAAGGCACTGGTCCAAGACAACTGTCAAAGACAGGATTTAAACATGTGCTGGTGTAAAAACTTTCTATCACTACATTGTTCATAGTACGATGCTCCAACCAACTGAGCAACACTGGTCAGGGCTTATGTTTTTTTGTTTTGTTTTGTTTTTATCAATTCTGTGTCATTCTCAATTATTATATATTTTTAACATAGCCTGCTCCAAATTTCCTCTTTTTTCTTCTTTTTAAAATCCAATAAGGTTAATTTAGGATCCTCTCATTTTGTCATCTGTTATTTTGATCACCAATTTTTCTCCTTCTTATAAAAGTATGTTGCAAATCTGAGTAATTTCGTCAGATCTACATTCAGTATAATTAATTCTCTGGTCATCCATCTCTACTTGACTATTTAACTTAGTTCTGGATTCTTATTACTAATGATTATAGTTTTCAAGAATACAAAGTGCATTTGATTAGTTATCAAATATACTTAGATTTGTTTGATAATATATAATTCTTAAATCATGGACGTGACCCTACCTTTTATCTTTTTACAAACATTTTTATATGCCTATTTGTATTTTTTATCTGATTACTAATACCTTAATTTTTGAGCAGATTTTTTGTTGTGTGTTGTTTCTACTGATTTTCACCCATGGCTGCTTTCGTGTGGGTTGGATGATTTGGCATGCTGAGCCTTATTGATAAGATGCTATCTGTAGAAGACCTGTGTAGTCTTTAAAGTTTTAATGTTGTCTCTCTTCAGAGAAATGTTGTATTTTTAGGAAAACTGAGATGCTACTATATTAATTTTATTTTAGGTTAATTTCTTAGTTTGGGGTTTCCCGTAATATACTCGCACTTGAAACCGAAACTCCAAAGCCACATAAAGTAAGGGTAGAGTTTTCAGGTTTCATGGCTGTATTTTTTCCCATCCTGTGCCATACAAACAGAAGAATTTCTAATCATACCTTGTAAGTGGGAATATTTTTCTATAGCCCTTGTGGCTCACATCTTTGTTGTGTATGGGTCTCAGTTTTAATCTCATAATTTTTGTAGAGCACAGGCACTGTTTTCAGTTCTTCAAAAAGTAGTTAAACTGTAAGTCTCTTGGTTCTGATACCAGAGAAGATTCCCAAGATAGCCATAGTTCAGTTCAGCTACACTTTATTACTATTTCCCACTATTCTCTCCATTTAGAGGGCCAAATGAGTGTTGGGTTTTTGTTGTTTGCATTTTGAATCAGGATCATTTTCATGATGTCAAATCTGCTTAATATAAGAAATGGAAATCCATTTGAGGTATGTTTTTCTGAACACTTTATAACCATACAGTTTACCTGCACTATCTATGTGGGATCAAGGCTGCAGGATTTTATAAATGCTATTCAAACCTCAGTACAACAAGCTTTTCTTTGAAATGTCATTTTGTACGTAACCTTTAATCATTAATTAAAGTATTTTGAGATTTAAAAAATCTTAAAAATATGAGCATGAATTTCTCTGAGGACTGTTTAAATATATCCCAATATGAGTAATTATGCAGTCGATTACAGATTATTTATTAAGAAAGATGGAATTCCATTTTTTTAATCCTCATGGCTCTTATGTAACTAGAATAGCTGATATTGCTTTGTTACCATGTGTGCTGGACCTCCAGGCAAACTCCAGCAGCAACTTTCCAGGGTTGATAGCTTGTATTGCAGTACCCTAGCCTTGACCCTTTCATAAATGATTTATAAATATTGTCTTGTGAGCAGCCTGCGGATTTGGGTGTCTGAGAACCAGAGAGCATTTTTGATGGTGGAGACTTGCATCAAAAATCCTTCACCTTCCTTCTTTAATAAACCTATTGACCTTTAGACCTGGGACCATACTAATCCTTTTGGTCTGATATTTCTTAGCAGGAGTTCACTAGGATTTCTTCTGTAAAATTTTAGTAGATAAAATGAGCAGAAATGCTGAACTTGGATTTTGTATGTGTATGCAGAAGTCACAGAAGTATGAACACCTCCTGTTAAACAATCCAACAGTTTGCTTCTCATATGTGTGAGAGGATGTCCTATTAAGAGAGAGTTACCTTTTCTGAAATGAAGAATTAGGAAAAATAAGTGAAAATTATGGAGTCTTCTTTTCAACAGAATAATATTTTTCATAACTAAGAGTTTTAAAAATGGAGTAAAAAGTGAGAGAAAAAGACCCCTGGCATTCAGTGTATTAAACATATTTGATAATAACAGTTGTTCCTTGTAAATGAGGTCTTTCCATTTAGCCAGAGTTAGACTTAAAAATAGTTCCATTCTGAGTCAGGGCCTAACCTTGTAATATGTGGTGAGTCAGCTATTTATTATTGTGTAAATAAAATACCATAATCCTTAGCAGCTTAAAAGAAAAGCATGCATTATCTCACACAGAAATGGTTTGCCTTCTCTCAATTACTCTCACACTTCAAAAAGTAAACACTCTCTGACTTTTAAGTTTATCTTATATTTAATATTATCTGTGTCTCTAACCATTTAAGTTATTTATTCCAAGATTTTGCCATGTTTTATATGTAACACTAGTCCATTCATTTTAATTCTAGGTATCAATGAGTGTGGGAATATACTGTGACTTATTTATCAATTCTGGTGCTGATGGACATTCGAGTAATTTCTCATTTTGCACTATTAGGGTTGTGCTGCTTTAAATATTCTTGGACTTTTGTTGTGATGCATACATATATATGCATAGGTTTTTAGTGTACTCTGCTTTAGTACATACTTTTAAATGAAGTTCATGATCACTAATAAAATTTCTAATCATCAATTGTATTTTATCTGATATTAGTATAATGCACCACCCTTTTCACCCTGATTAATGCCGGCATAATATATATTTTAAACTTATTTTCAAGTTTTTGCATATATATGTGTATGTGTGTGTAATTTAACATATGTCTAAGTATAGTCATCCTTTGGCAACCTTGAGATATTGGCTCCAGGACCCCTTAGATACCAAAATCTATGGTTGCTCAAGTCTCTTATACAATCACATAGTATTTGCAAATAACTTACATACATCCTTCCATATAATTTAAATAAGCTATAGATTACTTATAATACCTAATACAAATGATTTAAAAATTTAAATTAAAAATATTAAATAATCTAATGTAGATATTCATGAATTTCAAAATAAGGGTTTTAGAGCAGATCTGTCTCTCTCTAAACCTCCTCATTTTCTAGATGACAAAAATTTTCCAAATGAGACCTAGTTAATGGTTTATCTTGTATAGTATTTATCATTGGTATACATAGTAATGCATTTTAGCTCATTTTAAAATATAAATAGTTGATTATTTATAGTATAAAAAAGTCAAATTCACCCTAAGTTGTTTTTGTGCCTCAGTTGGACCCTGTGTGTGTGTGTGTGTGTGTGTGTGTGTACCTAATAAGTATTATTGTAAATATTATCATTAAAATGTGCAAAGATATAGAAAGAGAAACATAACTACAACTCTATAGAAATATAACTTTATAGAAATATAATAACTATTTGTGTAATATAAACTCCTCAGAAGTTATATAGAAACTTCTGAAGACTCTCAAATTTTTTATCTGGGGCCTAACCAGAGCAATCATGTAACCTAATATACTACTTTCTAATTGCCAGTCTAATACTTGCCTTAGGAAGGCAAGGCTATAAATTTTCTTTTGGAAGTACAAGAAAATATGCTACAACAACAATAAAAAGTATCTAGTACAAACCCAAAATTATATTTGGCAGACACCACAGCCAAATCCACAAATAGAGCTCTATGGAAGATCAAAGGTAACAATTAATGTATATTGTATTGCCTGGGTCATATACAAAGATTTTGCAGTTAATTTGCAGTTGTGCATGCTGATTTCAAAAAGGGAGAATTAGAGCTTAGTTATTTTCTTTTTGAGAGTTTGACTTCCTTATGTATTCCATTGTATAGGAGGGGGAACCTCTCTTTTAAAAGATGCTATAATTTATGTTCATTTCCACTGTAGATTCAAAAGTAATATTTTTCATGACTAAGGTAAAAATAGTCTAAGTTCTTTGATGTATTTTAGTATAATAGTTTATCTGGTGAGTATTGTTCATGTTTACAAAGGGTAATTTACCTGTCAATCTGGCACTGCACTGGCATTCAAATTAGTGCCTGTAAAGAAAATATTTAACTGTAGAAACATCAGCAAAACTGAAGAAAAGTAGGTAGTTTCCAGAAATGGCGTCATTACATTTTCTTATTAAATGGACACAGTTTTTCAGAATTAAAGGGTATCATAATACATAATGTTCCTGTTTCTTAAAACACTTACTAAAATATGTGTAGCCCATAGATATTGATTTCAGTGATATGGCACAGAATGCTATCCAGACGATTAAATTTAAAACAGTAATCTTTTATTTCATGAACATAACTGAATTTTGTAAATGTTGATGATTCATCTTCCCCTCAATTTGGCCAAGTTACTAGCTTTAAAATATAAACACCAGCACAATTCTACCTGTTCAGTCCTTTTTCCCCCAGTTCTCTAACAAGTTGCCACTCTTTTTTATACTGATATAAATGTATCCCAACTTCATTCTGAAACCAATCTAAGTGTGGTCTAGCTATCACACAAGAAGAAAATCAGGATAAATGGAAGATCATCCTTTCAGGCCCCATCTAATAAACCAAAAGTGCGGTGCTTTCATACAGCTGTAATTACATATAGTTCTAAAAAATTGCGGGTAACATTTAAGTAAGATTTGATTAAGAGGAAACTTCTAATTTAAATGGGGTTGCTCATTTCTCTTGTTGAGAATTCAAATAGAGTAAAAATGTTTCAAATTAACACAAACATATATTTTTAGGAAGAATTCACTTGTGATATATTATGCGTTTGGCCCCTGGTGTTGGACATATCTATGCATAATATCTACATGAAATAATGAAAGAAAAAGACCAACATCTAAATATCTAACAACCAAAATATTGGGTTGTGTTTCTTTTTATCTCATCAGACCATATGTGTTCACGGTATAGGTAATCAGTCATTCCTGTGCAATATATAGTCCAATTTACTGAAGACAAATTTTCTTTACTATATTGTATGAATTTTACAGTAGTGACGATTTGACCTGTTAGTTTTGCCAACAACGTCTTATGTGTTTTTGCAGGTCAACACATAAAAAATGCACTGTAACCTTACTGCCTCTAAGAGGACCTCCTTTCCCCACGGTATAATCACTGGCATTTTGGAAGGTTGAGCAGACATTCGTCTCGTGCTCAGTACTAAGCATTTCAGGAATTTCCTTGCAGCTGAAACAATTATACAGTACCATGGGGAGATGTGACAATAGAAATAATCAGTCTCTCAAGGCTATAATGCGTCCTTTGTATGCATGGTTACAAGTCAGGGCGCCAGAGAAGAACACTGGGGCTAAGGCACAGGGCACCTGCCGTTACAGACACATAAAAGGATGTGGAAATGTTTCAACATGATCTGGTAAATGGATGGCACAGCTATTTCATCAAGTTTAAATCTAATCGCTTTAGCCCTTGTCACACTAATGGCAACACTGTTCCTGCCGATTCAGACACAACGCCGCTGTGTCCATTACAGGAGTCCTTCGGTCTGAAAGGAAACTGTGCTTTCATAGGTGGGTGTGCAAAACGCAGCCAGTGAGAAAACACCTGGGACCTTGCTCTCCATTTTAAAGCACATCCAAAGCACTAACAAGCCTTGAAACTCAGTGAAACACACACAACGTATATTGAACCAGGGTGGCAGCAGACATGTCAAAGAAATGACACTCAACAAGTGGCATTATTTTGGGAAATGTTTATGACTGCTTATTCTGGTTGGTTAATGGGTATACAGCATTCTCTCTGTGGTCCCTTTTATACATCAAATAAAAGACTCTTGACGCATGTATTGACTTAAGGAAACTAGTAAATAAGTTTCTGATTTAACAATAGTCAACTATCTGGCCATGGTGCAGAGGGGGCAGGGAAAGCTACCCAGTGGCTCTCACAGCATATTACCCAGAGGTTTATGTGGAATTCTTGTTAAAAATTCTCAGGCCCTTCCGAATTCTAGATTCAGCTGTGGGTTCTGAGGCCGATGGTCCCCGGGCAGCATGTGACTGAAGACGCTGAACTCTTGGGCCTCCCGTGATTGCTGTTGAAGCTCAGTCTTGCCCTATCCCAAAGAGTTGTCACCCTGCATCGATACCGTTGCTTTCTTTCCCAGGTTCAGGTATTTTCACTGAGAGGTTTTGGGGTTTTCTCTCAGAGTCTAAAGCATTGTTAACACATGTGTATGTGTGTCCATGTTCAACATGTTCACAGCTATTCCTCAAAGCACCACATAGATGGGCTGTGAGGGGCACGCAACCATGTCCTTTCGGAGAATGGGAGCCCCCTGTGTACCCAGAGGTATTTCTCATGAATGCCTTTCTGAGGGCCCGTGTCACTCGTGGAATTGTTTTCTCTTTTTACCCAGTGACCTGTTGTGTATCTGAAAGTAGTGGGGAGGGTTTGGGTAAATGACAGAAAACAACAATTAAATACTAAAACCACTGTTAACAGCCATAACCACAATCACAAAATTTGTCTTACGGCCTTTCAGGGTACCAAATGCCTGCTGAGCTGTATTGCCCTAAGGAGTAAGCCCTTCGAGTAGCTGTAGGACCAAGAACATCAGCTCGAGACTTTTTAAAACTTGTGCCTCATATTGTGTGTGTGTGCTTGTGTGCATATACATATTAGGAATTCTTTTCTTATTTGGCTCATTTTATCTCGGGAAGAAAATAGTAGTAGAAAAATAAGCAATAGAGACCTTTCTTCTTTCTTCTTTATCTCAAAATTGGTTTTTCCCGGATAGAATTTTATTATAGGTATTTATGATGAGTTAAGAAAACTGTAAGCTTGAAATATAATTTCTAGATATAAGGTTTTATTTTGTTTCTGATCATTACCAGTTTTTTATAATTAGAAATTATGATAGAGTAAGAATGGTAGAACCAGACCCTACCAATCCTTCACAGCATTTATCAGGAGGAAGCTAGGATCCATACAGCACAAAAGAGGATTTTCTTCAAGCTACTGTGTAGAGCTGAGCCCCTGAAATACAGTCTATATTACCTAAAATGTAATTTTATAATCATAATGCTTATCTCATTCTGAGGGGGAAAAAAGAGACCAATTTCACTTCTGAAATACTGTGGTTGCTATACTGTGGTTTAGCTTTATAGTGTGTAGTTCAACTGCAAATTTTAATTTTCAGAACATTTTGGGAGTGTTGTAGTCCTTAAGGGAAAAGCTAGAAGGTTGTGGATATTTTTTTGGGGGGTGTATTTGTGATTCACTTCTCAAACATGGTTCTTAATATCACTTGTTCTCTAGTACGTAAACAAGGGACTACATTTCTGAAAAAGCTTTTAAGACAAATTCATGACAGTTTCATGATTTTCAATAAATAAAACACCAAGTTTGACTTTTACATGCTATAGATGCTGTGTTCATTTGTGAACATATCCCATGGCTACCCTTTAGTGAAAGGTAAGTTATTTAAGAATTCAGAGTTACCATCTCAAGAAAAGACATTCTAAAGCCCTAGTGCATTGTTTCTTTTAAGGAAAACACTTTTATTAGGTCTAAAACAGCATCTTAGGATATATATAGAACATATAAAAAATAGATGGCTTCAAACACCAGTTGAATCAGACTCTTTTCTTTTGTTCTTAAGGAGTTTTTCTACCTTAACATAAGAGTTGTGATCTTAAAAATGTAGTAAAAATGGAGTCCTTTTCTCACTGCCAGTTGTATATTCCATTATTTCAGCTTTCATCCCTTTATTACATTCCAGAATTGAAATCGTCCTAGACCAAACATATTTTGGAAGTTTACAAAATGAAAAAGTAAACACATCTTAAAATATAAGCTTTTCATTTCCTTAGGCAGTTAAAAGTTAAACCAAGTAAGTGATAATTTTTATGAAACATCTTTACCATTTTCATGCATGATTAGCATGATTAAATAATTTATTGCAAGTTGGGTAAAAACACCTTGTATTTCCAGAAATATTATTTATTCAAAATAGAATAATTAAGGAGGAAAGACAGTTTCATGAGTCCATCTCTTGATCAAGTAACTGTAGAACTCTGAAGTATTTATCTCAGATAAACCAACATGTGATAGCATCTCTGGTAGAGCTTATTCAGTTTCTCCCTGAAATATCTATGAATAAAAACAAATGAAAATATAATCCTGCATAGTTCTAACAATGAAACTAATGATAAATCCATTGCTAAAGTAGGCATACAATACAAAACTTACTGTGTTGCAGAGAACTTTGTTTAGTGGTGTAGGCTTACTGTGGTATATGAAACAGAACAAAATCCTGCCAACCTTAGGAAAGTTGAAAGATTGTTGTAATGTTGCTCACTGCCTCAGAGAGCAGAGTTTCTGTCAATCAAAATTCCTAGCCATTATTCCTTTAAAACAAAGATATTGTCCTTTGAAGTACACAGAAAATTCTTGGACATTTGAAGAAACCCTCATTACAATTGGATGGAAGAAGCATTTGGTAAAGTCTTCATAATTATAGCTCTTATGGTAGAGGGGGAAATGTGTTTGGTAAATAGCACATTAGACATTGTAAATTTCAGTTTATTCCCTTTTAATACTAAAAATAAACATTGAGGATTAGGAGCAGGTCCTGTGCCGTTCAAGGTAGGTGAAATTTCTCTATGACTATGGGCATAAGAAATCAATTAGAAAGCATAACTCAACCAGTAGAAAGGGGATAAATGGTGATGGAAGGAGACTTGACTTGGGGTAGTGAACACACAGTGCAATATACAGGTGATGTATTATAGAACTGTACAAGTGAAACCTATGCAATTTTATTAACCAAAGCAACCCCAATACATTTAATAAAAAAGTAAAATAAATAAAGACAGCTCAGCCCCACTCCCTCAAATTATGATTCAGTAGGTCTGGGAGATGGGGCCCAAGAAAAAGTATTTTAACAAGTTTCCAGTTGTGGATAATACACTGCTTCTCTAGGGAACCACACTTTTTGATAACCACTGTTTTACACCTCATTAACCCTCCCACTAGTGGTAAAAAAAACACACACAAAAGACAGAAAGGAAAAAATAAAGAAAAATAAAAGAAAGTGTAAATTAACCAGTCTTCCAGCACTAAACATGAGAAGCCATTTGCTTTGGTTTATTTTATTTGGTTTATTTTGTATCATTATTTTCTCAACACTTTCTCAAAAATGAGAGAGCCCAAGGGGAAAAAAAATCTGCCTGCTGTCTGTTAGCAAACATGAGGTCAGAGAACCTTTCTCCGAGTCAAAAGAAGACAATCATCATGGGGATGAAATGTTTTCTTTCAGCATCATCAGGGAAGGCAAAGCAATATAAAGTTATAAAGTACTTAAAAAAAAAAAAAAACCCTCAAGAAAAGAAGCTGAAAATACACAGAGAATCAAATTATACAAACAATACATTGAGATGAAAACTGAACAGTAGGGGAAAAAAGGGAAGAACTGCATTTCTTATATTAAAATTGATGCCCATGATAGAGTTAGAAAAGAGTAAAAATAATTCAGGGAAATTACATTGTCATGAAGTGAAAAGAAAAAAAAAAAAGAAATTTTCCTAGAATGTAGGTGAAAAAAACAAAGGTATGGAAATGATAATAGGGGGCTCTACATATTGAAGTTAACAAGTCAAATCTAAGAAAAGTAGAAAAGAATACTGTAGTTGAATGAAGCCACTGTCATATGTCCATCCCTGTTCTAGTACCTTTACATTAACTTAAAGCTCACAGAACTCTGTGAGGTAGTTACTGAAGGCATGAAAAGAATCCAAAGAGGTTAAGGAAAGCAAAACTAATTAGTAGAGTCCAGATTTTACCCAAGGTCAAGCACCACCCTCCTTCAAGAACATTCTGTTGGTAAAGATGTATTTAAAATCCTTGTAGATGAACAAAGATTAGAACAGTCATAGTGAAGACCTGAAGAGTGCACAATGAAATCAGTGGGATGGGGAAAATATTAAAATTCTCTCTTTAAAGTTTTCTGAGGTTTTTCATTTTCCACGCATTATTATTAGCCAGGCCCACATACATGTGTGTGCACACCTGTGTGTACGTGTGTGTGGATATGTATATACATATATAATAGATATATACATATATCTATATGCATATACCAGATCTTATATATGCATGTCACATTAAATGTTGTGGTTGTGCTCTTGTGGACCTATTAATTGTTAATTAGGCAGATTGCTCCAACTTTTAACTATGTTTCTGATTTCTTGAGGGTCAGAGCAAGGTTTTTCATTTACACTAGTGTATATTTTTTCTATTTAGCACATTATAGTATTTTAGTATTATTTATGGGATTTGATATATTATTTAGCTACTTAGATTTATTTTGTTGCTGAACAAGTTTGACATGCACTTTCATATATCTTCAGCCTAGCCACTAATAAAGATACAGCAGGGTTAGTAACCACTCTAAATTAATGTAAATACATTAATTATAAAACTGTATGGTCAGATTTTAAATCACTAATAAGTTCATGTTGTTATTCTTTATTTATCTCAAATGTTATAAGAAATTTTGCTAAATTTTACACTGAAATAAAATATTTCATTGGTCAAATTAGTAATCTTATTTTTAACATAATTTGAAAACAAATTGGATTTGTCTTTCTGTGTTAGTTTCTAATTATGAACTTGGTGGGAATAGGAATCTTACAGACTCGTTAAAATGTTTTCTATACCAACTTTATTAAGATTTAGTTCATATCTCATACAATTCACCCATTTAAAGTGTACAAGTTGATGTGTTTTAGTATATTCACAGAACTGTGCAACCATCACCACAGTGAATTTTAACATATTTTTTATTGCCTCAAAAAAAAAATTCCTGTTCCCGTTAGCAGTCCACTACTCATTCATCCCCAATCGCCCAGCCCTAGGAAACCCCTAATTTCTGTTCTGTCTCTATTGATTTGCTTTTTTTAGCCGTCTTATAGAAATGACATTACGTAACATGTGGTCTTTTTTTTTACTGATTTTTTTTTTTCACTTAGCATGCTATTTTTAAAGTTTATTCATTTAAAAAAGATTGATTTAATATCCCATAAAGAGTAAATTTGGGTCAATCCCCAAATCCCTTGAACTTAACTTCCTCCTCTGTAGAAAGGGAGGCCAAGTTTATCAAGGATTGTGCACAGGATTTCTGTTTGCATATCAATGAAATAACTTATGTGTTATGTACATGTGAGGAAGTACAGCTGTTATTACTGAAAATCTGGGCATGAAAGATGAGGCATTTGTCCTCAGTAAGATATTAAAATGCATTTGCCCTTTTGTAGGTGGTAAGAAAATGTCCAACATTTCACTCTTTCTCTTCTTATACTTATTTCTACCTCCTTTAGCAATAATTTTTTGTATACAAAGTTATGATAAAGTCGCTATGACATGTATGTAGAGGACACAAATAAGATACAGAAATAAACTGCAAGAATTTATTGGGGGGAAAAAGGAACATGATGACCATGGTTTTAAAGCCTTCTCTTCCGTTGTATGTTAACAACACGCTATGTAAATGTCAACTGTGGTATTGTGAGAGAAGTAGAACAGCTACACCAGTGCTGATCAATAATGATCTGAGGGCAGGAAAAATCAATACAGCATAATAAAGCAATTATATAGTAAAATAAAGCAACATATGAACCCTTCCTTGAGTAAAGTATGTCCTGAAGATATGCTATTGGAAAAATAGCGTTAATAACACCTTGAAAGTGAGAGGAAGCTGACTATTGCTTTGTCATTAAATAATAAAATGGCAACCTAGGGGATACGGCTGTGAAGCTATTTATTATTGTAACTGGCAACAGGTAGTTCAAATTTTAAAATTCTCTATTTTACAAATTCTCTTTTTATTGAAACATTAATAAATTAAATGTTTTCTTTATTTTTTAAAATTAAATTTGTTGGTGTGACATTGGTTAATAAGATTATATAGGTTTCAAGTGTACAATTCTATGATACATGACCTGTATATTATACTGTGTGCCCACCACCCAAAGTCAAATCATCTTTTTTTGCCATATATTTTGCCCCCTTTACCCTTTGCTACCTCTCCACACTCCTCCCTCTGGTAACCACAATCATACTATTGTTACCAGGGAGGTGATGAGGAGACCTTGGTTCTTCTTGAGGGAAAGATTTCAGTCAAGAGACAAAGTGTAGAAAAGAAAGCAAGAATTTATTGGCCACAGAAAAATATACTTGAGACCGTGAAACAAGGGCATAGAAGCAGCAACAGGAGAGCCTAGGCTGGGTGGCTTTGGCTCACTGGGAAGTCAGAGAGAGAGGAGGGGGCCTTGGATTCAGGGGGTGAGCCCGGGACTAGCTGCCTCTGCCCATTGCTCCCCTGGTTGCAAGTCTCGAGGGGAGAATGCTCAGGGGCCTAAACCACATGACCATCAATATGCTAGGGGAGGAGAGATTACCCTGGGGACAGAGTTTTTATTTTCCCAGTTTCACCTCTTGCTAGGCATCTGAGGCTTCCTGCCTTGGTGAATTTCTATACCCTAATTTCTGTACCTGGCCCATCTAACACAAACCATTTACTCTCAAGTGTCCTCAGTTTAGGGAAGGTAGGATTTACCAGGTGGCTTCAAACTGCTGTTTGACAATCTGTCTCAGTTTCCCTATCTTTCTTTCCTGGAATTTTCCTAGCTTCATACTATACTATAACACTATTGTCTGTGTAAGTTTTTGTTTGCAAATTCTTGAAATTCATTCAAAGATGGAAACAAAGGGAGGCACATCTATATATCTTATTTTGAAAAAAGTGAGGTGATTAGCATTTACCAGGTCACCAGTGCTGTAGAAAATGTAGGTAAGGGCCTAGCCGGGCATGGCTCAGCGGTTGAGCATCGACCTAGAATTCAGGCGATGGGGGTTCGATTCCTGGTCAGGGCACATGCCCGGGTTGCGGGCTGCAGCCGATCAATGACTCATCGTTGATGTTTCTATCTCTCTCTCTCTCTCCCTCTCCTTTCCTCTATCTGAAATAAATAAAGATATATTTAAAAAAAAAAAAGAAAAGAAAATGTAGGTAAGAATGTGGATCATGCTTAATATTCCAGGTCATGTTGTCTCAGGCCAAAGGGCAGGTAAGCAAAATGCCTGCCACAACCAAAATGCTCTTTAGGGGAGGGCTACCTTATTTTGACACAGGTATCTAATATGATGATTAAAGCACAGGGTCTGGAGCCAAAATAGATTGGAATTCTTGCCCCACAGTTACATGCTTGGTGATAGCAGCCAAGATTTCTGTGTGTTTGATTTTCCTTCACCATATCTAAGAGGGTTCTAAATATATTTACTTAAGATTGGGTATGTAAAATGTTAGGCATGATACCAGTATATATTGAATTTTCAATAAGGAACATGCTATTTCTGCTACTGGTTTTATTTATATTTTTTAACATCCTTGTAATGATCATTTCCCTTAAACTATATGATTCATCTATACTTTTTAATAGGTGCTTAATCATATTTGTTGAATGAATGAATGAATTAGTAGATAGAACTTATTTTAAAACACATTGCAAGTAGAAAAGATGTGTAACATTGTATGTGTAAAATTAAAATTCCAAAGTGTGTTTTTTTAAAAGAAGTTTTTATCTCTGGTTTAGGACTCCAGAAATATACTATTTTGCTCAGATTTTTGCTACATAGAACCCCAAACAGTTCAGGAATTGGTAAGATTGAAATTTCACAGATAGAAGGATGCCTTCCATGGGATGATTGACTCAACATTTGACCTTTTATATATACATGTTATTAAATCTATATTAGCCTTCCTTTTCAAGTTCAGATTTCTATTATTTCAAACATGTGTCATTGTTTTTATAATCTTCAGAAATATTCCCAAGAAATAAAAAAGATTTACTTTGTATTATATGAACAGTGTATATGGAAGAAGAGACAGCAACACATGTATGTTCATTAAATCCAGATGCTCCTCCTTGCAAGCTGGTTGTTAAATGAAAGAGATGAACAAAACTGAAATAGCATGTTTTCATCTATATGTATTCTTTTCACCAGTGAAATTTGACATAATACAGCACCTTCCACATGACATTTTCTTTTGGAATCTTATAACCTAGACTAATGTTCATTTGGATAAATTTAGAAAGCTAATGCCTCATTTTATGCAAGAGAGGTGCAAGTTTAAGTAGAATAGTAACCTTGTTCATTCTCACTTCTCTGATCTACACACCTGATACTTCTTGCAAGAAGTTTTTAGCATATATTAAAGAGGTCATATATCAAGGATTTTTATATATATATCACAATCAAGTAGAAATTTGAAAATATATATGTGAATTTAGCATTTTAGTAAATTCTTTTGGTATATATATTATACAATGTTACTAATTAAATATAATGTGAAGAAACTAATTGCTTGAAATTTTTTATATAATCTCATTTTTAAAAAAATTTATCTTTCTTGTTGAAAGTATCGCAGATGTTCTCTTTTTTCCCCATTGACCCCCTTTTCCCTCCACACCCTTCTCCAGGCCTTATGCATACATGCATATAAGTTTTTTGGTTAATCTCTTCCCACGCACCCACCCACCCACCCCCGCCTTCCTGCTGAGATTCGTCAGTCTGATCTCATTTACTTTTAACATAGGTACACTTTGCTTTCTGCTCCTCACATTATTTTTGATGGTTGTATTATCATCACCCCCCTCTCTCAGACTGATACTTATACCCTTATTCCTCTTCTTTAGTGACTGCAGTTGTGACAAAAACATGAATTGTTAAACCATCAACATCTAAGTTACTGCAACATCTAAGTTACTGTTGTCCCTTTCATGCAATGCAAGGGTTTATAATCTTACTTATAATCTAGTGTCTATATATAATTAATGTTAATGGGTATACATCTACATATTTACCCATCTCTTTCACCTTTATCCCTTCAAATTTGGAACTTTTATTTGGGAATATTTTTTTGCTTTAAGTATGTGGTGAGATATTTTCTCAGATACTGTTTGTCTGAAAAAAAATATCCTATAATTTTTGAAGTATAATTAGTAGGAATAGAATTCTAACTTAGTCACTTTTTTAAACTTTGAAGATATTCTAATACTGATTTCTGATGTCCGTTATTTAAATTGAGGCCAGTTGTAAGTCTACTTGCTGCTCCTTTGAAAGAAATCTGTCTATTATTTCTGTCTATTTTTCAGCCATTTGCTTTATGTTTGGCATTTAGCTGTTTTAATTTGATATGCTGTTTTATTTTTTTGCTTGAGGGTCAATGAGAATATGGAGCATTACTCAATTTCTAATAATATTAATTAACAAATTTATATATCATAAATTTTGTATAACATTTTATGTACAACATAAAATTTTGGTGTAACATATTTACACCATTATAATTCAAATAATAATAAAACATAGAGTTAACAATTAAGGCTCTAACATTTCATTCTCTTTTTTGGCTCGCTTTCTCTCATGGAAGTATTCATGGTGAGCAATTTGATATTTGTATTCTTCAGATGTTTTCTGTTGCTTATGTATGTGTTTGTGTTTATGTGCGTGTGTGTGTGTTAGCTTTATATATAATGCATCTTAGTTCTTTTGCTGTTACTTATGTTTTAAATATTTTCTCAGACTCTGACATTTTTCATTTATTTTTTTGAAATCATTAGATAGAGGTTCCAATTGTTAAATTAAATCAATTAATTTATTTTCAATTATGGATCTTGGTATGAAGTTTTACTTAGAAAAAAACTTCCTGACTTCATGATTATGAAAATATTTCCTATATTTTCAAGTTTTATACAATATAATTTTTGTTTTACTTTTAGAAAATAAAACTTCTATAATTTTATTTGTGTGCACTTTATGAGTTTCACTTTGTGTCCCCAAATTTAATAGATCATTTTTTGAGTAAAACAGAGTGATTTTTACAGATCTAAAATGTCCCCTAAAATTCAATATCTAAAAATTAAACAATTTTACTATGATCTATATAACTACTTCAGTAAAAATATTGTGTTGAATCCCTGTCGCTGGGTGTAATAATTTCCTGTTTCATATGTGGCACAACAAGTTCTCTCTCATGGTTTGAATTTAAATTGGAAGAGATGCTATTAGCGAACATTTTCTTTCTTTTATGATGTTTAAACTCATTTTACCTAGTTCTTCTAAAAATAGGGTTGAGTTTGCTTTGAGTGGATAATTAGTCTAAAATTAAAATATTGAAAAGATTTTAAATTCATAATCTGAAATTTAGTGTGCATCCCATATAGTCAGTTCTTGGTATGTATTCTTTAGGAAGTTTCTCTTTTCATGTCATTTTGCAAGTTACTTGTAAAGGTTAATCCTAGATACTTTATAGTTATCATTGCCCTTGTAAATGTGTTCTTTTATACTGTTTATTCCCATGTTACTGTTGACATTTGGAGAGCAGACACATTTGGCATGTTCACCTTTAATATTTCCTTAGTGGATCCTGTTCTTAAATTTAAGAGTTTCTTAATTATCTAATTTATTGATCTTTCCACAGAAAGAACTTTGAATGTTAGTGATCAAATCTGTGTATTCTGTGGTCATCTTTTTCATTAATTTCTCTATTTTTATTAATTCCCTTCTGTGCTTTTTAATACCTTTTTTCTTTAAATGAACTTGAGTTGAATATTTAGTTTTTTTCTTTTCAATCATCTCTATGCACACATTTTATTCTCACTTTAGCCATTTTCTTTTTAAAAATATTTATTGCTGAAAGTATTACAGATATCCATCCCCCTTTTTTCCCCATTGATCCCCCCACCCCACATCCACACCTACCCCCAGGCCTTCTCCACACTATTGGCTGTGTCCCTGGGTAATGCATATAAGCATATAAATGCTTTGATTAATCTCTCCCCACCCACTCCCACCCCTGCCTTCCCTCTGACATTCATCAGCTTGCTCCATGCTTCTATGTCTTTTTTAAATAAACAAAAGCTAAGGAGACAGAAGTGTTTTAAGGACTCAGTGACTCGTGCTCCATAAATTTGTTTCAATTTTACATGTCTGGGAATGATAGCAATTGAGTGTGTCACGCAGTTGTAAGAAATAAATATTTTTTTTGACGTTCGTTCCTTTGTTTTGGTTTCCGTACTAGGCAACGCTCACTGAAAAATGTTCATCCAAGAGCAGTTTAATAACACTCCCAACACTTGATAAAATAGAAAGGGTTGAAAATCAGTGGAAGAGGGTTCACATCACAATCATCCCATCACATGAAGATCCTAATCAAAGTAGCTAAGCCTATGTTATAAGAAGATGGGGTCATGCATATGTGCCCTCACACATTCACTTTATATAGGTTAAATCTTACATATATACTACAATGTAAAAGATTAAAAATTAATTAAAAATAAAGTGTGCTCAGATCTAGATTGTTTTTTCAAGCAGAATGAAATCTGGTTGTACCACAATTTTGATGTTAAACTGCTTTTTCTTCCTGTTTACATTTTGCAAGAACAAGAAACCTCAGCTGGAAAATTGGCCCGTAATCACAGCCTATTAAGCTTTTACTGATATTGCAATAGACGTAATGGGTTTTTAATGAGCTTATCCATTTTAACATTTATATAATTTATTCAGTTTTTCTTTTCCATATTTTGTATATTAACTAAAACCTTGGGTTTAATAATTTTCTTACTGAACTTTTGAATCCTCAGAATTTACAAATAGTATTTCAAGTCATCATTGATAGTTTTATTGAGTATAAGCAATAACTTGGGTGTTGTGGCAGGGTGAGATATACTGTGAAGGATGATTCATTGAAAATTTATATCCCACCTGTGGCATGTTACCTGCTTTATCCATATCTTGCAGAGGAGGAATATCAACTTTCACAACAAGGGCAGTGTTACTGTTTCAGTAATATAAATTTAAAATATTGCATGTTGCATGAATTTACCCTTGAATCCTCTGGATAACTTGTCAGGTTAAGAATCTCCATTGGATATAAAAGCATGACACTTTATTAACCAATGTAACCCCAATAAATTTAATAAAAAAAGACTGAATAGATGTTTTGACTGTGCTGGTGATAAAGAAAGTAGCCTTATGTAAAGCTGGGTCTTCACACAGTGGAATAACTGAAGTGCATGTCTTGAAGATGAGTGAGAAGAGGGTGGGGACTATGGCACAGACAGGCAAACATAATATTTTTCTACAATATATTTTATGCCAGTGGATGTAACTTACCAAACGTAAAGAAACCATTAGGAAGCTTTTAGTATTAGTTCACCTAGTCATTTAAGAAATAAATGATTGAACTTTGAGAAATTATTGTAAAGGAATAGTAAATAAATAATGAGTGTACTTGTAAATTTCTTTTATTAGTGCCTTTATAAATTTTTGATTTCCTTAAAAGAAATACCAATCGTGAAACTAGTTTTCTATATACATCTATAAATATATATATATATATTTCTGTTTTTTATGTACATGACGACCATACGTATTGCCTGGGTGAAAAGATGTTAAAAATTGCAAAGAGTAAATGGAAAATATGTTGAATTTTGGCTGGAACTAATAAGTCAACCCATTTCCATAGCAGTGCTTCCTTGAAAACACTTTTTAATTTTAAATCATCACCATAAACACTGAAAAAGGCATTCAGATCAGACCTATGGCATCAGAACTAGGGGACTTCAGAAAGATGTCTGTCTCCAAATCTAATGCTTTAAGCCCTTTACCCTCAGGGCACACACCTGTACACAACTCGTATTCAACAAGATTCTTTTTAAATGAAATATAAAATAACAGATAACATTTGGGGAGATTCAGAGTTTTCAAAATGCCATGTGAGGAAATTTTCAGCTCTTTCCTAAACAGAAAAATGTAAGCCACTTGAATGAACATTATGGAATGAAAGAATTGGGTCAGATTCCAGAGTGCAAGAGTGAACCCATGTGGTCAGACTTCTGATTTTACAGGGAGAACTGTGACCCAGGTGCTGAAATGCTCGGGAGCAGAACTACATCAGGCGGCTGGCCCTCCTATTCATTACGCCTCTTACACCGGTTCCTGGCGGCTGCCCTGCAGCCAGATGAGTCATTAGCATGAATCCAAAATCGTGTGAAGAGAGATCTATGCTTTTGTCCTGCAGAAAATCTTTTCAGTACAATCGCGCTCGCTTCCCGGTGTAATTTCACAGCCTGTGCGGCAGCCACTGACAGCTCGCAGCACGGCTGTTATTCAAGGCTAAGCAGATGAGAGAGACATAAATGACTAATAACACGCAGGAAGTTATGTCTTCAAAGTAGCAGCCTAATTGCGCATCTTCATTTAGGAAATGGTTCAAAACAAATTAAAATTTCCTGACCACTGGAGGCAAAAGCAGTGCCAAGCGCATCCGTTATATCAAATAGTTGTAGGGTGGAAATGTTTTTAATAAAATGCCACAGGAAAAAAAGAAATTAGTGACAATAATACAAATGAACTAGAATATAAAATCAAATGTCAACCCTAGTAGTCAGCAAATGATTGTAAATTTAAACAATAATAATATAGTTTGACTTTGCCTAAATATGGCAAAAATGAAAGACTAAGACTTAGTATTGGTAGAGATATAGGAAATGGACATTCTTGTGTACTTTAAGTGTGCATTTCCCAGTAAACATGTTTTTATTTGAAAAATTATGTCTTTTGGCTCACTGACTCCAATTATCCAAAGGTAATAGGCAATAATAAAAGGTGCTCATATATGTATATATTTTAACATGCAGTTTACAATTAGAGCAATAGTAATTATGTTGTGACTTAAAAAAAATTTAATATTCAAAAAACAATAGCTTTTTTCCATGTGGAGTGAAGTTCTGTAAGTGCTAACACATGCGTAACACCTGCAAGTATCACCATAGTGAGGATACAGAATAATTTCTCACCCCAAAAAACTCCCCCATGGTATTTTTAAAAATCTATTTATTTTTTTATTATTCCTGACCAGAGGATATTTTTTCCATTGCTTTTTCAGAGGGAGGAGGGAGATAAATATCTATGTGAGAGAGACACATCAACTGGTTGCCTCCCACACGCGCCCCAACCAGGGCTGGGAGAACCCACAACCCAGGTACTTGCCCCTGACCGGGAATTGAACCCATGATTCTTCGGTCCTCAGGCCCATGCTCCAACCACTGAGAAAACTGGCCAGGGCCCCAATGGTATTCTTTTATATTCACTCCCTCCCTCTACCCATAACCTCTGGCAACAACTAATGTCTTCTCCATCACCCTTAATTTTGTCTTTTCCAGGATAGCATATAGCTGAAGCATTGAGTGAGAAATCACTGGAGACACTTTTCTTTCACTCAGCGTAATGACTGTGGAATATATCCAAGTTATTGTGTGTATCGAAAGTTTGTTCCTTTTTACTGCTGAGTATTATTAAATTGTTTGGATATACTACAGTTTGTTAACTTATGCTCTTATTGAAGGGCATTTGGGCTATTTCCAGTTTATGACCAAAGCTGCTATAAACAATTTTTTGTGCGTAGGTTTTTGTGTGGACATTAGTTTTTACAACCATAGAGTAGATACAATCAGGACTGAGACCACTGGGTCATAAAGTAGGTGCAGGTTTAATGTTTAATGTCTAAGAGATCCAGTTCCTCATATTGTCAGAACTCAGTATTTTGTCAGAATGTTTTTTAATCAGTCATTCTAACAGGTGTGTAGTAGAAGCTTATCATGGTTTTAATTTTTATGTGCCCAATAGCTCATCATGTTGAACATATTTTCAAGGTCTTTTTAGACACCTTGGTCTCCTCTTGGTAATGTGTTTATTCTTGTCTTTTACCCATTGCTGTGATGGGTTATTTTCTTATTGTGGTTTTTAAGAGTGCTTTGTGAATTATACCTGCTCAGATATGTGATTTGCAAATATTTTCTCCTAATCTGTAGCTTTCCCATTTAATTCTATTAGCAGTGCCTTTCCCAGAACAAAATGTTTTAATTTTGTGAAGTTCAATTTTTCATTTTAATGGACCATGCTTCTGGTACTGTGTGTAAATTTTTTATAAGAAATTTCATTTCATAATTTTGTGAAGGATTAAACCAAACTCAAATGTCTAACAGAAAGAGACTGGTTAAAGTATCCACATGTGAGAAGACCATATGCAGCCGTTATTTATAAACCACAACTTAGAAGAATATTCAGAAACACAGAAAATGCTCATTATATGTTAAGTGAAAAATCAGTGATAGCAAAAGTTTGATATGGTAAAACCACATTTAGTTGCATGCATGTGTGTACAACTAGTATATGTTTGTAGAAAAATATGTACCATAATATTAATGATTCTTTAAATATTGAGAATACCTATCTTAACATTTTTTGCATTTTCTTTTTTCTTTCTTTTTTGTGTGTTATTCTTCACCCGAGGATATTTTTTCCATCAATTTTTAGAGAGAGTGAAGGGGGGGAGAGAGAAATATCAAAGTGAGAAAGAGACATCAGTTGGTTGGCTCCCTCGTGTGCCTTGACTGGGGCCAAGGATTGAACCTGCAATCCAGGTACGTGCCCTTGACCAGAAATCAAACCTGCAATGTTTTGGTAGGCAGGCTGACCTTCTAACCACTGAGCAACACCAACAAGGGCTGAATTTTCCAAAGGAAATATATTTGTTAAAATTAGCAAGCAGATTTACTTTTCTAGAAAATGAATATTTCATGAATCTATATTTCTACTTCAAGAATTCCATATTTTAAAATGTATTTGAATACATACTCATTCTAGTCGTTACAATTATTTTAAACTGAGTGATTTATTTGACACATTTTGAGTGTTTGCTGTAGGTGGTATAATCATTTAAATATAAAACAGGAATGGTTTGCCCTTTTTTTTTCCTGTATGACATATATTTCCTATGTTCTTAGGTTTGATATAGCACATGCTTTTAATTTTACAATGAAAAATTTCCTGAACTTATATATATAAATTTTCCTGAAAATTTGTTTTTCTATGTAGAACAAAATATAGTTCATAAAAAAAAATAACATAATTTAAAAACAAAATTTTAATGACTAAATTAAGGATCATGTCAAATTTTTTAGTAATATGCATATTTGCCTTATATTACTTTTTCTCCAGTTTCACTTGATGTTCCTGAATTTAGAAAAACTTTTTTTTTTTTTTTTTAAAGCTGCAGGTAAAATGAAGTTATACGTAACAAATACATTCCTGTTCTTAAGCCTCTCATTTTATTTGTGAAATATATACCACAGTTACTTAAAAATAACTCTTATTTTCTTCCCTAGTGTTCTACATTGATTTTAGCATTTGTTTTAGTCCAAATGCACTTGTGTTCTGCTTCTGAAACAATACAGGTTCAGATCCCAGTCTCAGCCCCAATTAAACTAGCAACTAACTGTACCCTCGTAATTGCACTGGCCACACCAACCATATTATTGTCATGGCAGCCACTAGGGGGAAGCGTGACAAAGTGCTTCAGCTGGGATACCCTGAAAGGGCTGCATTGTTGTGGATGAGGCCCTGGCCTGCAATGATCTGTCTCAGTGTTCTGTTGCCTTCAAACTGTAAATCATCAACATCCTTAGAATGAACCTCTCCTACAGAATTGCTTTAAACGATTTAAATGAATCTGTTTCATTCCATCTAAATACTATATCAGGGCTTCTCTACTGCAGTTTGGAAACTAGATATACATGACAATGGCCTTATATATCCTCCAAAATTTTCATATTCTGGAAATTATCATCTGTAGATTTCAGACACTTTTGGATAACTCCAAATCTAAAACACATTTGATTTGTTATTTTTTAAAATTTCTTAAGCATTTGTGAAAAGGAAAAGGCTATATTCAAAGGCTTAAATTAATTGAGACACAGATAAATAGAATAAATGAATTAATAAAAATGGGTTGAATAGTAGTTGCATGATAATTTACATGCATAACATCAGTTAAACCCTTATAAAGTAGTTATAGTTTCTGTGATTTAAATTATAAGGTCAAAACTTGCCTAAGCTTACAACACAGGTATTGAAAATATTGAACAAAAATGTCTTTTCCTAAAGATGTGACAGTTGGACTGGAATAAAGACTGGGTACTTATATATTACATAATAGATTCTCACAAAATTTCTACTAAGTAGATGTATTTAGTTGAACTGTTAAAGTACATAAATTGTCTCTTAAGACATTTGGAACATCGTTGAACTTTCTAAGTTGGTAGAAGTTCTTTGTTAAAAGACTATCTATTGAGTTCCTTTAATGCTCGTTAATGGATTGATAAAATATAAAACATAAGCACTGTTCACAAAATACTTAGAGACTGGTTATTAGTGTTTTCTATCAATGTATTTGATAATAAAGGGCCAGAATAGGGATAAAGCTGAAAATATAAACACAATCCAGAGATTGTTTATTATTTATTTCATTGGTGCTTCTAGAAATCCGGCCGGCATGTTCTTACACAAAACAGGAGTAAATCACAATGAAACAAGGAGAAATCAGAAGACGATTTAGGAGAACAGATTACAAAACAAAATTCTGGATGGAGGAGGAGACAGAGAATCAGAATGAATTAAAAAGATCCGGCACCAGAACCACTGTTAAGTGGAGAGTAGTTGAGGTTGTGTCATCTCATCATGAGAATAATAAGCGGTTTCTTTTCCCTCAGAGTATGATTTTGAATTGGGGTGGTTGTGGATGGGTGCAGATTTTGTTTAGAAATGTTTTCCAATTTAGAAGGCCATGGAAAAATTAGCATTTTATGGTAATAAATACCTGGTATTGGCATTCAATTATTTATTGAATATTTATTGAGGACATTTCATGGGTAAACACTAGTAAATTATATGCACACATGCTCTCCTGAGGTCCATAAGACAATGCAAGAATAGGGCTTCAGGAAACACTCAGGATCTAATTTTCATTCATTTATTTCAAATTCAGACATCAGCTTAAGTCACTCTTCCCTCTAAGATTTAGAGTGGCTCATATACCCTCATCTGGTCATGTGGGTGATCTGGTGCCTTCCTAAAAGTGTAACTTCCTGAGGGTTTAACTCTCTGGGGCTCGAAGAGCTAGCTTTTGATGAATTCCTTTTCCTTTTTTTATATATGTGTTTGATTTCAGAGAGAGGAAGGGAGATAGAGAATAGAAACATTAATGAGGATAGTCATTGATCAGCTGCCTCCTGCACGCCCCCTACTGGGGTCGAGCCCACAGCCCAGGCATGTGCCCTTTCGGGGAATGGAACTGTGACCAGGTTCATAGGTTGACACTCAACCACTGAGCCACTCCAGCCCGGCGTTGATGAACTCCCTTTCTAAAGCAGATCTCATGCATCTGGCTGTTACATTTTCTTAGTACCTCATTGAGCCAGACAAGAAACCCAACCTGATCTTTGATTTTTATTCTCCAAAACACTTAAAGCAAGACATTTGTACGTGTGTCAGATTAACTAAAGTTTTAAGAAGCTGGAGAGCATTTACCAAACAGCCATACAAACAATGTAAAAATAAAAATTAAACATACTTTTCCTAAAATTTTTTACTTGCTATCTTTACTAAATTCCTCACAGATTCTGTCTCCTGCCTCTTTTCTAGGTGATATCACTCTTTCTCCCTCTTACCCTCCTCTCATCTATTCCCATGTTTTCTTAAATTGAATTATTGGGGTGACATTGGTTAATAAAATTATATAGGTTTCAGTACAATTCTATGATACATCATCCATATATTGCAGTATGTGCCCACCACCCAAAGTCCACTCTTCTTCTGTCACCATATATCTGACTCTCTTTATCTTGTACTATTTTCCCACCCCCTTTCCCTCTGGTAACCACCATGCTGTTGTTTGAGTCTATGAGCTTTATTAATCTTTATGAATATATTTGTTCCCAGGTCTTCTAAAAGAGACTGTCCTGTGTATAGGATGAAGAATGGTGGAGTTTTTTTGTTTTTGTTTTTTTGTCTTCTAATTCTATACAAGAGTCCTGTAAGCCATGTGAATATGGCCAATGGAGAATATACTTCCCTTCATTTAACTCATTACACATTTTCTTCACTATTATACACTTGACCTTTAACTTTGGGATAGTCACTAGAGACAGAGATCACCATTTAGATCTAATCCTAGTTTGTGCTTTGGTCAGGGTCCCAACAAGAAACAAATGACATCTTTCCAAGTTGTTGATTGATCTGGAATTCTTCAGTATTTTCTTATTTTATACTGAATGACATTATAGTTCTTAATAATGGCCCACAAGACCTGGAATAATCTATAATGATTTGATACACCTTAAACTTAGGTTTTTAGTTTCCAGAAAGTACGAAATTGCTTTGTTTTCTTTCCTCCTTTCTAGATATTCACTAATGTTGCTCCTTTTTGTTTTAAACATTGTCATCATAATGCTTTTTTAAAACTATGATAAAATATGTATAAGGTGTAACATTTGAATTATTTTAAATGTACAGTTCAGTAGGATTAAATACATTTACAATGTTGTACAACATATACCCAGAACTTGTTCATTTTATAAAACTTAAGCTCTGTCTACATTACAAAAACAAGTCCTCAATTCCCCACCCCCTAGAGCCACTGGCAACCACCATTCTACTTTCTATAAATTTGACTACTCTAGATGCCTTACATAAGTGGGGTCCTGTAATATTTGCCCTTAAGTGAATGGCTTATTAACACTTAGTATAATGTTCATCCATACTGTACCTTGTTTTAGAATTTATTTCCTTTCTAAGGCTGAATAATATTACATTGTGTGTAATATCATATTTTGTTTATTCATTCTATGACTTCTTGGGTTGATTTCTTCCAGATCCTACTTTCAATTCTTTTTTAATACTCGTTTGGATACCCAGAAGTGGAATTGCTGGAGGATATGGTAATTCTATTTTTAATGTTTTCAGAAATCACCATACTGATTTCCATAGTGGCTGCATTGTTTTACATTCCCTCCAGTTTCTCCATATTTTAACCTCACCCAAGGATATTTTTTCCATTGCTTCTTAGACAGAACGGAAGGGAGAAAGAGAGAGAGAAACATCGATGTGAGAGAGACACATCAATTGGTTGCCTCCTGCATTTGTGGATCGAGTTTGCAAACAAGATACCTGCCCTTGGCCAGAATTGGAATCTTTAGTATGCAGGCCAATGCTCTAACCACTGATCAAAACTGGTTAGGGTTCTCCATATTCTTAACAACATATAGTCATGCTTTTTGCATTGGTGGCTCCCCAACTTTATATCCATTTAAATGCTAACACCTTAGAGAAGTCTTGATCTGATTTAAAGATGTTGCCTACTCTGTCCAATTTATGTCCATCATGGAGCCTTGTTCATTACATTCACACTGTGTGTTTTTCTGCACTATGCTACAAAACGAATTTACCAGCAAAGTAAGTTCTGTATCTCTGCAGAGTTCTCCTTTCTACAAAGCTTCGCCATATAAGTTAACTTGTCTCCTAACATGCATGTTCACTTCAGCATTGTTGTAAATAATATTGTAATATGGCATGACTTTTAATATTGTAATATTGCATGACTTGTGTTTGTATACATAAATATCACAAAAATGTAAAATTGTGTTTAGTTTCCCTAGGAAATTGTCCACCTGGCTACTATAATGTTTGTCAAACTGGTTAAGAAAAAATAATGTTAAGTAAATATATTATTTAGAAATAAAATAGAGTGATAGAGTGATCTGATTTGGATTGATAAATATTATAGCAAACCTAAAGGCATTAAACAACTATCTTACTATTATTTGTATAACTTTATTTAAATATATACATATATATTTACATATACATATATATATTACAGTTTTCATTCTGTTAAAAATTAATATATAAAGCACCTGTGGCATAGGATTAATAATATAATACATATATTATGAGTAAGGAAATTTTTGTTTCTCTGATCATTCTCATGAGCTGAATACATGACAATAATTTGAAAGAATGGTGTAAAAAGCACAATAAAATGTTAATCTCTTAAATTTTAACCAGCTTATGTAACAAAACATTAAAATTTGAAAATATACATCATTATTTTCTTTTTTCTATATATAAATTATTATAGAGATATATATTATGTGATATATTATGTTCTCTTATGTAGGTTATATATTATGTATTTATATAAAATATATAAAATTTATATATATAAACCTACATTAACAAGTTATAAAAATATATGAATCTATACAGTTAAAAATACACACATTCAACTTTTCCATGAGAAAAGTTTTTCTTTAAGGCATGTACTTAAATGACTTGGAGCCAGAGCTAAATATATTCATATTTCTACCACATGTTATAACTACATCCCTTCTATTTTTTCACATGAGTATTTTTTACAGGACTCTTTACCATGAAAATGAGGAGCATATACTTCAGAAAAAGGAATGGCCCTCTGAGACTGCTGAATAGGATGTAGACCTGCAACAAAGCCCTTAAATATGTAACTCTTGGGAAATTTTGCTATTTGAAGGCTGAGGCAAGGGCATGCCAATTTTACTGCCACTGACATTTTTTACTTGAGGATTAACAAGTATAAAACTCAAATATTTTTGTTATGTGAAAGGAATATTCTTCTCTATCTCCCAATATTATACCAACTTTCCATCATGACTTTACCAATTCTATTAATGTTGAGTATATATTGCATTTTACTAGGGAAAGAAGTATTTTTGAACGAAACTTTTATTGAGGTGTAATAGGCATGCAGAATAGTGCACACACCTTAAATATGTTGAATCATTCAGATGTTTGATATGTGAATATGCATATATTTGAATAAGCAGTTTTTCAAGTTGTCAGATACTTTTAAAATATGAGAAAAATGATAGAAACACTCAAAAAATGATATTATAAACTAAAGCTTATTAATCAGGGAGCCACACTCCCCATAACAAGGCTACCTTCTATTCTTATTTTAGTTGTTGTAAATAAGTAAACAATATTTTTATAGATGACATAGTAGATTCTGCCCTGTGATAAACAGAATTATAATTTCTGTCAGTTGTAAGAATGAATTAAACCTCTTAAAAATAGTATGGAGATTCATAAAAAATTTAAAAATAGAACTACCGAACTACCATGTGATTCAGCAAGCCCACTTCTGGGCATATATCCAAAGTAAATGAAAAATAGAATATCAAAGAGATATCTGCAATCCCATATTCATTGCAGCATTACTCACAGTTGCCAAGCTATGCAAACAACCTAAGTGTCCGTCAATAGACGAATGTGTAACAACAATCAAATGTAAGCATACAATGAAATATTATCCAGCCACGAGAAAGAAGGAAATCCTGCCATTTAGACAATATGGATGGACCTGATGAGCATTATTCTAAGTGAAATATGTTGGAGAAAAACAAATACTGCATGGTATGACTTATATGTGGAATCTTTAAAAATATTTAAAAATAAAGTCAAACTTCTAGAAAAAGAGAGTAGAGAAGTGATTGCCAGGAGTTTTGGGGTAGGAAAATACAGAGAGGTTGGTCAAAAGGTACAAACCCTCAGCTATGAGATGAATAAAGTCTGAGGGCCTAATGTATAGCATGGTGACTATAATTGATGACACATTAGGATATAACTGGAATTTGCTAAGAAAGTAGAAATTAAGTGTTCTCACCTAAATAAATAAATAAATAAATAAATAAATAAATAAATAAATAAAAGGACAAATAGGTGAGGTGATGGGTGTGTATAAATGCATTTGTGGGTGGGGGAAATAAAAATATATTTAGCCTTCAACGAAGAATCAGCTATTCAACATGGAAAATTCTTCAGAGGAGAAACTGAACTCAGACACAGCTTTGCTGCAATGATGTTTTCTGGCTGAATATTGATTATTAATTTGTAAATATTTATACGCATAGGCTTTAAAAATAGGCTATGGAAAGTGAAACATTGCTATTGCCTAAGAGCTATTGTTTTTAAGCAGGAGTGTTCCAAAGTAAGGGAGTAATTTCAAAGCAGCCGTTTAGTTTTCTCTTTAGAAGTTGGTATAAAGCCAAGGCAATTCTAAGTAAAAAGACAAGCCAGAACTCAATTTCTTTTAATTAGACCACATGGGCAAAATTTATTTATAAAAGCAAGCAAGATAGAAGGGAAACTGGTCCCACAAAGAGAAAGTTGCCGCTTGAAAAGTTATTCTCGCCCGAGTTGAATGTAGAACTACTATTCACTTTAAAAATCAATCACAATTTCACTTTATATCGTAAAGTAAACTGTTTTGCAGAATCTAATAGGATTATGCTATTGATTCCACCTATACCCTGTTAGCTGGTGTTGCATAGGTATGAACTATGGTCTATTATGTTACTGAGCACAAGAGAAAAGGGATTAGTCTGTGAAAGAACAAGCCGATTTCATGGCTCCGTACAATGCTCGCATACCTGTTAATTCAATAGTCATTTTATATTAGTAATCGTCAACCAATAAAATAAAGCAACATGAAAAAGTAGTCGGTTCTAATCCTTGAAGCATCTGGCTAAGCTTATTTGAAAACCCAGTCTGTATACCTGTTCCAAAGCCAGGCACTCGATATGCAGCAACAGTTCTTTTCTGTCTGTTTGCCTTCCCCACATGAGTGAAAATGCTCCTGAATCATTGATTTTTAACTGAGATTATTTCAGTAACTTCTGTAGTGTCATCTTGATAATCGTTTAATCAGAGCAAATACTAATAGCGAGCTATTCTTGCTTATTTTCAGTTTAAATCAGGGTACAGTGATGGTGTTAGGGTATGAGAGGGGGGAGACTGCAATTATCACTACAAATGCCCTCTGCTTTCAATAGTTCTGTGTAAGAGAAAGGAATTTACTGGAGATTTATATATATATTTAAATTATCTGGTGAGAGGAAACGAGATGGCGGGTAGGTAACAGCTGCACCTGCTGCCTCCCGCAACCACATCAGAATCACAACTAAAACACAGAACCACCGTCACTCAGAGCCTCCTGAGACCTGGCTGCACAGAAGCCCCACAACCAGGGACCTGAAGCAGCACCGAGACCGAGACCGAGACCGGGAGGAGGGGCGGAGACGCGGGCGGATCGGGGCTGAATCCCAGAGACGCGGCCGCGGGCCCACCCCCGGTGCCGCGGTTGAAACCTGGGAGGGAATCTCGGCGGTGGGGGTTTCCCGGAGGAGTGAGGGGCCCAGCCCCACACAGGCCCCCAGCCCAGGGCTCCAGGGCCGGGAAGAGACGGCCCCACAGCTTCAGGCTGTGAAACCAGCGGGGACTGTCCCTGAGGGTTGCGGAGGCTGCGGGAGCCCCAGCAGCTCCTCTAAAGGGCCCGGCACGGACTCACTCAGACGCTCCCTGAGCCCAGCGCCGGGCAGCAGCCTGAAAGGACCCGGGACACTCGGGGAGGAACTAACCTGCCTGAAATTGGGCGAGAGCTGGAGGGGCGGCTTCCTCAAAAGGCAGAGGGGCTGGCAGAGGCCATTGCTCTTTAGGTGAGTCCTCCCTGGACACAGCCGGCAGGCAGGCGCCATATTTGAATCGCCAGCACCTGACTCACACCTTTGGCCCCGCCCCGTGATTCCCGGAGGCCCCGCCCCTCCCCACCTGCAGCTCATCCAGGCCATTCCCAGTGGCTTCTGTGCAAGTGGCCTCTCAAGCCTTATGCTTAGGACTTTCCTAAAATCTCTCAAATGAGCAGCAGTGGGCCCCATACAGCTTGATAGGTGGCCCCAGGCCTGGCACTAGTGGCAGCTGTATTGGCTCATAGCTTGGCCTCTCCTGGGCACCTCCAAGCCCAGCACAAGTAGCAGCCACTACGGTTTGCTGTGTAGCTCATGCTGGGTGGCCCTGGGCAAGGCACTGGCACAGGCTGACTTTGCACCTCCCTGGAGGCCCCAGAGACAGTGCACCTGGTGGTCAGACTCGACCACACTGGATTCCAACCCTACCACATCCAAGGGTGACACACTCAAGGGGTGAAGTAAATCTTGCTCCATAGGGGTGTCTCCAGCACAGCAGCTCTCTGGCTACAGTTGCAGCTGGTCCTCACAGCTGATTGGTCTGGGGGTCAATTCCTCCCAGTGACGCCAACAGCAACCAAGGCTCAACTATAACAGGACAATGCACACAGTCCACACAGGGCAGCACCTAGAAGGCCCAGCTCAGGTGACTGGGGAGGCTGAGCCACTGGACCCTACAGGACACCTACTACACAAAGCTACTCTACAAATTCCAGGAGACATAGCAGCTCTACCTAATACATAGGAACAAACACCAGGAAGCAGTCAAAATGTGGAGACAAAGAAACATGTCACAAAGGAAAGAACAGAAGAAATCTCTAGGAAAGGAACTAAATGAAATAGATCCAAGCAAGCTAACAGATACAGAGTTCAGAATAATGGATGCTCAAGGATATTAGTAAGAGTATGAAGAAAATAATTGAGAAAATCGATGCTACACGAACTGAAATGAAGAATAATTTACAGGGAATCAACAATAGAGTAGAGGATGCTGAGAATCAAATCAGCAATTTGGAACATGAAGAAATAAAAAACACCCAAACAGAAGAGCAAAAAGGAAAAAGAATCCAGAAATATGAAGGTAGCATAAGGAGTGTCTGGGACAACTTCAAGAACCCCAACATTCATATTATTTGGGTGCCAGAAGGAGAGGAAAGAGAGCAAGAAATTAAAAACCTATTTGAAAAAATAATGACAGAAAACTTCCCCTACCTGGGGAAAGAAATAGACTTACAAGTCCACGAAGCACAGAGGGTCCCAAACAAGAGGAACCCAAAGAGGCCCACAGCAAGACGCATCATAATTAAAATGCCAAAGGTTAAAGAAAAAAGAGAGAATCTTTAAAGCAGCAAGAGAAAAGAAATTAGTTACCTACAAGGGAGCACCCATAGGACTGTCAGCTGATTTCTCAACAGAAACTTTGCAGGCCCGAAGAGAGTGGCAAGAAATATTCAAAGTGATGAAAAACATGGAACTACAACCAAGATTACTCTACCCAGCAAAGCTATCATTTAGAATTGAAGGTCCGATAAAGGGCTTCTCAGACAAGGAAAAGCTAAAGAAGTTCATTACCACCAAACCAGCACTACAGAAAATGTTGAAGGGTCTTCTTTAACAAGAAGCTAATGAACAAAAAAATCTGATGCACTAAATAGATCCAGAGACATTGACACATGTAACAGATGATCATATTTCAGAGGGAAGAGGGAAGGGGGGTGGAGGGTGGGAAGAGATTAACCAAAGAAGTTATATGCATATAAGCATAACCCATGGACACAGACAATGATGGGGTGAAGGCCCGGGGAGGAGGTGGGATCGAGGTGGAGGGGGTCAATTGGAGGGAAAAATGGGACACCTGTAATACTTTGAACAATAAAGATAAATTTTAAAAAATTATCTGGTGAACAAGGTACATTTTATTTTTATTTATTTATTTTTATTTATTTTTTAAATATATCTTTATTGATTTCAGAGAGAGGAAGGGAGAAGGAGAGAGAGAGACAGAAACATCAATGATGAGAGAGTCATTGATTGGCTGCCTCCTGCACGCCCCCAACTGGGGATGGAGCCGTTAACCCAGGCATGTGCCCTGACAGGGAATGGAACCCCAATTGCCTGGGTCCTAGTTCTATGCTCTACAACTGAGCCACGCCCAGCCGGGCAACCAGGTACATTTTAAATTGTTCAAACCTAATATTTGCTTCTGAAGTGCTTCTTCTCTGAATTCTCGGTGTCACGGTCTTTCATCTGCTTGACTTATTTTGTAGACGCTGCTGGTCATAAGAGACCTGTCTTCCACAGAATTTCAGTTAAAATACATTTATTTCTAAATATGCTAAAATAGTAAGTGGCAAAGAACATTATAATTGCTTTTAAAGGAATTTTGCACATTTTTTATTAAGTGGTATATTTTCAAAATAATCGGAAAATCACTGAAAATCACTTATACTGGTAGTCAATACTTTACAAATTATAGTTGTTATAATATAGTCTAAATATGAACAACACCAATGTTTATTAACTCTGAATTGCTCTTGTTCCTCCATTTGGAGACCTGAGCATTGTGACTGAGCTTCAGTTTCCCTGTCTCATCCGTGGAAACCATGGTCACAAACAAGATCCTCTGAGGTGTAAATTATCTTCAATCTGCATCTAATCCAGAGTCTTCATATTTTCCAAACTAGATTTTCTTAGGAAAACAATACTTTTGGCAGAATAAGATGATTATTTCCCACTCCCACCCCAATACATTAACATCCTAATCCTGGAAACTCTTGACTTATACCTTATATGGCTAAAGAGACTCTGGAGATGTGATTGAGGAATTTGAGAGGGGGAAATTATGCTGGCTTATCTGGGTTGGCTCTAAACGTAATCACAGGTGTCCTCGTAAGAGGGAGGCCGAGGGAGCTTTAAGTACAATGGAAAGGCAGTAGGTTGCAGAAACGGAGACTGGAGTCCTGTGCTTTGAAGATGGAGGGACCCCATTCTTAGCTTATGAGCCGAATAAAAAAATAGGCCTGTGCCAGAATGTTCTCCAGGGTGGCGCTCTTACCTGCTGTCTAATTCTCTAAGAGATGCGCAGTGACGGGGGCATCTCCTCACTGTCTCAAGTAGATTAAGGACATGTTCTATTCTTTCCAGTAAGAAGTAAGGTTTTGTTTGGCTATGGACAGTAGAAATATCTAAAATGAGGATGGTATAAATGAGAACTTTATTTCCCTCAGGTAAACATCCAAAGGCATAAGGTGTAAGTCTGACCCGCATATTCCTCATGGACCCAGCCTCTTCAAGCTTCCTACTCACCCTCATCCTCTTAGGTCAAGGAGGAATCTAGGAGCCAGGCTGGCTGAAGGAGAAACAGAAATAGGAAACAGTGGCCACACCAAGGGTATGGAAAGAAGTGTTCATGGAAGCTTCCGTAAGCACTACGTTTATGTCTGTTTGTCCAGAACTTACTAATGTGGGCAGATCTAACTGCAAGGAAAGCTAGGCAATCTGTCGTCCTTACCTTGGGTAGCAGGGGGCTGAGCTGAATTTTCTATTTCCATGACAGAAGGGGAGAAAAGATTAGAGGGTTAACTACTGGTCCTGCTATGCTTCTCCTTACTGAAATTAGGAGGTCTAAAGATGATACATAAACGTTTACTCCCATGACGAAGTATAACAGATACAATATGTTATTCGTGCTATTTACCTTTCATTAAGCTGTCAGTATATTTTAATCATTTAATTGACTCATCCTCAGAAATGTTAGTTTGTAACCAAAAACTCACATAAAAACTAGATTTCTCTAAGAAATATCTGTATACCACAGAGCATGACTGATTCAATATACACTTTTTTTTCTGGCGATATCTTCAATATTAGAACATAAATGACCTTATTAATGAGTATTAACATACTAAGATCTTTTTTAACTTGCAAATTTCTCACATTCTGTCATGATACATAGAGAAAATTTAAAGATAGAAATTTATGAGAGGAATATTTAAAAATAGTTAATTGGTCTAAAGGAGAATTTTTAATGATACATTTCCTAGAATAATCGATTTCTCAAGAAAATGACTTTACTAGTAATCAATTAACTGCAACAATAAAAGAAATGACAGGTACATAAATTTTCCCATCTGCATTTATAAGTAAGTGAAGACTAGTGTTTCCAGGGGGAAATTTGGAATGTGAATTATGAAATTCCTATCTAACTCATCTCTCTACTGTACTTATATACATCATTTAGATTTTCCATATTTTACATTTTTCACACACACAAAAGGGCTATCTAAAATATTTATTTCTACCCTACCTGGGAAATGTATATTAATTTATATACTAACACGTATGAAATTTTCTGTGATCAAAAAGTAATATAACAAACAATAAAATAAATAAAATAATTAAAAGCATTAACTTTGAAAACATGTATTTTCAGAAGCTCATAAACAGCTGGAAATTATCTTAGAATCACTCACAATAACAATAATCTGTAGTACACTAAATTAAATAAAGAATTTCCATGGTTCCTGGTCAGGTGTGGCTCAATGGCTGAGCATCGACCTAGGATCCAGGAAACTGAGGTTAGATTCCCAGCCAGGGCACATGCCCGGGTTGCAGGCTTGATCCCCAGTAGGGGGCATGAGGAGGCAGTTGATCAATGACTCTCTCATTATTGATATTTCTCTCTCCTTTCCCTCTCCCTTCCTCTCTCTGAAATCAATAAAGATATTAAAAAAAACAAAAAAAGAATTTCCATGGTGACTTTTCCTAGCTGTATTACTTGGATATGTCCTTTATACACAATGCAAGCAAACTGGTAGAGACATAATCTTTTCTATTATTACTAGATATTTATTAAATGACTATATTGGCCTGGGTTTCATTTCAATTTATTGAAAATAAATTACATAAAAGAACTTTTTCATCAAAATTATATCTAATAAAATTAGTATTTATCTAATTGAAGAATGCTTCCATAAAGACTTGTATACATTAATTGGTCTATTTGACAGTCTTTAAAAGTGATCATTTCAAATGCATAGGAAGTTCAGCTATATACTTTTCCCTTCTTTGTACCAAGTTATTTTATTTCATGAGCAGATTAATAAGCAGTGATTCTGTCCATATTAAAAAAAATAATTCAGAAGTTCAAAGCAGAGGATGGTAAGTATTGTGTGAATATTTAGCTTGTATAGGCAAAACAAAAGCTTGTCAGTCCCAAATGACATATGTCATTAACTTGCTCATTTATTTTTGTTAATTGTGCGTTAGGTTTGAATAATCTCGTAAACTACTTGTGTATGAAAAAGTCATCAAACTCAGCTCAGACATTTGAAATCCAAATGATTTGTATTTCTAGATAAAAACCAATGTTTCCAAATGTTTTTGAAAACTAGAAAAGGAGAGAGATGTAGCTAATCAATTTGCCTGAATCTTTAGCTCTTTATGACAGGTCCCTTATGAATATTATCTGATTGGTCTATCATGTTTGTTGCTGCCAAGTGCAAACTATGTATCTTGGATGTGCTGTAAAGATTATTGTTGTACCTGTAACAAGTGTTCATTTATATGTTAAAATGACATCTTCTTGAATTTAGCATGTAGCACTGATAACATAACTATCCCCCTGTGGAATTTTTAGAAATGCCTGAATCAATTTTATTTTACTTTCTTATCTACAAAATAAGATGTAAATTTTTAAAAGTGACAAATACTTTTAAATTGTTATCAAGGTAATATTAAATACTTTGAAGTAACATCTCCAATGTACACAATTATTATTTATAAAAATACAAACATATAGTTTAATATAATAGAATAGTATATATAACACCAAAGAAAATGAATAATATTTGGTTGTAGTTTGTTAGCCACAGCCAGAAACCCATTCTTACTCTTCTACAGAGGGACTCAAGTAATTGTTATTTAAGCTAAAGGAAGTGACATACAAATATTTTATTTCTCTAACTGGTATCAAATGGCTGACATTTATGTAATACTTTGCTTCTCACCAAATATTAGGTAAATGTGATATCCTAATTACAAATGTACTACTTAAACAAAATTGTAATTGTCGCTCCAGAGTCTGACTTGAGACACTCATAAGCCATCATGAAATACGCTAATTCGTACATAGTTTCTTGCTGAAAGCTGTTGGCTGCAGTAGAAGGCATTCACAAGATTTGTAGCAGGGAGTGGATATTCATTATATTGTATTATTAGAAGAGGTTTTGTTGAGCTCATGGCATCCTTTGATTAACTGCCATTGGAGACACAGTTTGCAACTGGGCTGTGTCAAGGCTCTATGTCACCATGTTTCATGAAGTTACTGGTAGGCCTTTAGGGAGGGTAAGTGTATAAACATTCACTTAACAAGAGATGTATGGACAAGCTGTGAAAGTAATGACTAATTGACTGCCATTCAGGATTTATTTGGAAATCTTTGACTCCAGCTCTCCCTCACGTAATGATGAATGATGTTTCTTTCTCTAGTAGAGAGAAACGGCAGGCCTGGGCTAAGAGCCGGCACTCTGAAATGTGACTGAAAGTCATAGTGTTTCTGTCAGTGGAAATGAGCAGATAGGGACAGTCTGGAAGGTTTCCCACTTACTTTTTTGGTAGTGGAATTAATAAGTTAGGTAGACAAAAATTTATTTCTTTGCAGGCTTAAAATTGCAAATCAAATCAAAGCAAATATGGTTGAATTTCAAACACTCTAACTGCAGATGTGCTGCTTATTAAAGCATAGTTTGTGTTTTCTGTGCAGTGTAGCTTATATTTTATTCTTTCTGCTGAAGTATGGAATAGCCAGATGTATACATTTTCTTGTTCATCGTCATGATCTTGTTAAAAGGACTAAATTTTACTACAGTTAATTGTCTTAATAACCATACCTATCCCATCAAGGAGCTAAGTACTCTCTTATATTCTGGTTCTCTCTCATCTGCCCAAAGAGGGTGCAGATTAATTAGAGAGAAGAGGAAAGGGCATTGAGTAGCATGATTGAGATTATTAAATAAAACTTTTTATAGCTTTTTAAAAAATGAAATCAATTTTTTTATTTAAGGATTTATTTGGAAATTTTAGACTGTTTTTCTTTAAGAAGAAAACAATCACATGATACTAAACTTTTAGTTCACCTTTGAAATTATGAGGATGCCACTGTATATTACTCAGGTGACAATAGAAGAAATAGAGTTAACAGTGTGAAGGACCAGTGACACTTGCCTTACGGTCTTGCCCTCGCCCATTGTGCTAGCTTCTTGAACTTATTTTGGATCCAAAAAAAGAAAGAATGTAGTTTTTAAAAGTCTGATCATTTAGACATGTCATCTTAGCTTCATGATTCGAGTGAAGCTGTAGTTCAGGGACATAAGCAGTAGGAGAGAAGGGCATTGTACTCCTTGGTGGCTTAAATAAAGAATATTAGTTTATAATCTTCTTTCCACTCACTTCTTTGGTCTCATCAATTTAAATAATTCAGTAGTAACACTTGCCAATATCCGCACTCCAGAAAGTCTCCAAAATCATTTTCAGGCTACATACGGTTTTAGATAGAACCCCCATTTATTCTTCACCAACATTACATGGCAAAACTGTTAGAATTGGCAAGAATTGAACATTTCCAGCCATTAATCTAAGACTAATACAAAGAGTAGATAAAGATGGAAGACTGTTATAAAATGTCATATGCTCTGACAAAGAGTAAATAACTATAAATTGGAGAAAAATGAAGAGAGAAGGGGAAATAGAACAATCTCACCAATTGTCCATAGATAATAGGAGGAAGCAAAAGATATTTGAGATGACAACTAAATAGAAGGAATGTAAAAGTGGATGAGAGGAAATAAAGGCAATAATGTCAAAACCTCTGAAAGACATAACGTTTTCTCCCTCTTGCAAGGTAACCAGCTAGCCTGGTAGTTCTGAGAAGCTGGAGGGAGAGGAGAGACTGAATGAGAGGCTCCTGAGTCAAAGACAAAAGACAGTAAGCATTATGGTCACTGGCACGAGGAGCTTCTCATTCCTTTCTTGTCCACAGGTCCCTAGTGGGTGATGTTGAGAAGCCCTGGTAAATGCTGCACTTATAGTAGATTCATGTCACAGCTGAGGAACCCAAATTTGGAAAATCAATCTTTTAATGTGGGCTGGTGGAAAGCTTGCTCAGCCTTTGCTGCAGGTGGAGACATTACCTTTATTATCTGGTCAGGAAACAAATATGCCTTCTTCCTTGAAGGAAACTACCACTATTTCAGTCTTCCAAGACTGTTTACAATACAAATGTCCTGAAAAAATACTCAGAATAACAGCTTTTAGAGCCACGCAGAAACACCATGAACTGGCGTTCAACAGTTAGGAGAAAAGTAAGCACTCAAAAAGAATCATAGTTTCCAAAACAAAGCAAGTACATATCATTTAATATAGACCAGCATGTGGAAAATACAAAGTAAACACAACACAAAGTAAATTAGAAATAAAAGATTGCAGATAAGAGACTAATCATATAAGTTATACCACTAAATATCAATAGATTATTCTTTTTTTAAAAGGTAAATATTTTCAGAGTGCTTTGCAAAGAAAAACCCTTCTGTGTGGTTAAAGAGGACATATATCTAAAAGAAAAAAAAGTACTGCAATAAAGGAGTGACAAGCTATACAAGGTAAATACAAAGCAAAGAGAAATAGGGATTAATATCTGAAAAGGTAAAATTCATGGCAAAAAATTCAACAAAAGACACTTTATAATAATATTTTAGTACAATATCCATAATAAATATGTAACAGTCATAAATATCCACAAACCAATTAAGAGAACAGCTATTTTCAAAATTGATGGACTGATAAGAAGTTAACAAAAGCACAATAAAAAGAGGTGACTTGAACATATTACTCTCTGCTTAAGATAAGTCAAACGGTTAAACTGTAAGTATGAATTTATAATCTTCTAATACACAAATAATATAATCAATAAAGTAAATTTTATGGATGTAAAATAAACTTTAGATGTTTTCAAATGCACATCAAAATTCAAATGAGAGTGAAGTAGGGATATAATAATTATTTTATTCATGTTTATTAATTAAAATAAAAATATTTTATTAAAATGAAATATTTAAAAACCAATAACCTAACTTTGTAACAAATATTAATAAAGCACAATCTTGCAGTCAATATTCTAGGCACTGCTGTGGATACATTACCAAGTTCATGTATCTTCTATTTCACTTTATCTAGACCTTGTATTTATGTATTATTTCTCTGTTCTAACCTTCCATATTCATTAACATAATAATTATATATAGTTTTGATTCAGTTGCCAGAAATATATATATATTAGATCCAAGATATATATATATTCAGATCCAAGATATATATTAAAACACACACAAGCACATACATGCACATGCGCACACACACACACACACAGAAATTAAAGCAACCATATTAAAAAGTATTTAATAATTTTTTTCATTTATACCTGTCCAAGCAAAGAAGAGATTGCTGAAGGACTGATTCATACACTTTCATAATTGTGTATAACTTCAGAAAAATTGAGCATGTGAAATAAAAGGTAAAGTACTAAGGTGAGATTTTGGTTACAACTGAAATAAACGGCAGAATAAATAAAAGAAAAGGAAAGCACTATTGATTGTGCATAAAAGAGAAAAATGGGAAGGTAATGAAAGTTGATTGTCGATTGCTCTGGTTCCTGCTGTTGCCTTCTGTAATGCATCTGCATGTCTTTTTCTGCTTTATGATTTTAATTTCATTTCTATGCAGCATTGCTGAAGCAGAAGCCATATCAATATCAATGAAATATTAGCATGCCTCTTTTGAATTATGTTTTTTCATCAAGCCTTTTCGGAACAGGAACAAGTTGAGTCTTTTGAAAATTTCAAAAGAAATCTTAAGTAGTTACCAGGAAGCTGTACTTGTGCAGACTTTCAAAATTAAAGAACAAAGTACATTTTAATTTGGTTAAACAAACATCTATTCAATTAGGATAATTTATAGGATAAGGCAGTAGCAAGGCTAAAAGCAATTGAAGGACATTCAAAAATTATTCTATCTTAATAAATATTTTATGTATTTGGGAGAGAAGAAAATAAGTTACCTGTTAATTTATAGTATTTCTATATTATTAAAAATATGCATATAACCAATAAAGCAGTAAGATTATCCAATTAGTTTCAATGTAATATTGAAATAAAATTTGGAATCAATATAATCATATGAAGCAATAATATAATCATATATATATTTAAAGTTTCTTCATCTTTATTGTTGAAAATATTACAGATGTCCCTTTTTTACCCCCATTGATCCCCTCTACCCCTTATCCACCCCACCCTCAAGCCTTCCCCAGGCCAATGTTTGTGTCCATTAGTCATGCCCATAAACATATAAATTCTTTGATTAATCTCTCCCCACACACTCCCCCTCCCCAGCTTCCCTCTGAGATCCCTCAGTCTGTTCCATGCTTCTATGTATCTGATCCATTTTGTTCATCAGTTTATTTTGTTTATTACATTCCACATATGAGTGAGATCATGTGGTACTTGTCTTTCTCTGACTGGCTTAATTCACTTAGCGTAATACTTTCTAGTTCCCTCCATGCTGAAGCAACAGATATTAACTTGAGAGCAAATAAGAGTGAGTATAAGTTACCTCCTCAGAATTTTAGCTTTAATTTTTCATTTAAAATAACCAACCCACTGATATAAGCATGTGTGTCTTATACTTTTATTATTTCTTTAAATGAGTGTAGTTATCCAAAAGAAATATTAAAAATATTATGTAATTCCATACAACACAAAATTACACCATATTCATTGGAATTTGATTATGGAAAACACAGATATTTGGCTGATCAGATTAATGTATATTTTTGCCATGTGTTATCAGTAGGTTGATTTAAATTACATGACTGACGTTTCCCATTCTGCTCATGATCTTTTCTGTTTATCCTTTGTTCCTGGTTGAAGATCACTGACCTTTGCTTGAAATAAAATAGAGAAAAAAGGTCAAGATACAGGTAAACTCATCTTATCATAGCAACAGTAGTAGATTTAATGGTTCCTAGGGCTGAAGTGTGAGTGTGGGGAGTGACTGCTAGTCGGCATGGGATTTTTTGGGGGGTGATAAAACATTTTAAACTTATATTATGGTGTGGATACACAACACTGTGATATTAAAAAAACACTGAATTGAATACTTCTATTAGTGAATTTTGTGGAATGTGATTTATAGATGTTTAAAGGTGTTTAAAATATATAGTAAATAATAACAACTAGCCTTTTGTGACAAGAAAAGCAAACTACTTGGGGGTAGAGTATTGTTCTTTAGCACTTGCTATGTTTATTTAAGATAAATTTTGAGTTAGAAGGGGGTCTTAGAAATAATTTACTGTAATTCCCTCCTTTTATAACAAGAAAGCTGAGGCCCAGAAGACTTAAGTAGCTTGAACAAACTATTACAGGAAATTAAATAGCAAAACCTATATCACGTTGTTGCTGTGTAGATTAAATTTGGTAAAGACTTTTTCAATCTATAAAGTGCTATGTCAGTATATTATATATATATGCATGTACTGTTACAAATAATGTTATGTATAATATAAAAGGTTATAAAACATAAAATAATGATTTGTTATTATTTATGACTTTTTATTAGACTGATATTCATCATTTTGGAATGAAAAGCAGAATAAATATGACATATAAATTGATAAAATTTCCTTTTATATTTCTCTTAGCCTCTACTATTTGCTTCCCACCTCTACTCTGAACTTTTTGCTAGTATTTGGAGAGTTTCTTGGAAACAACTTTGGATACAGAGTACTATTTGACTATTTTCAACTATACTCCCTCTAGGCTTAAGATAATATAAAAATCAAAATCAATAGAGAATATATTAGTCTGGGATTGGTTTTCAAAGTTCTAGTGTGGATCAGGGGGCCAGAGAAGTGAATTGAGTCTCCTCTCCTTAATAGGCTTTCCCTTATATTATTTAAAGTACTCAAAGAGAATTAATCCTTGTTGTGGAGAACATTAAAGGAAGAGATCAATTTTTCCCACAAAGGAGCTTTCAAATAACTCGTATAACCTTTGCCTTTTTGATTGTTCAAAATCCTAAGATATCTTAGTGTCTCTTGACATTTCTTTTTCTTCTTCCATTTCAATATTTGTCTTAAGCATTGTTTTTGCCTCAAGCAAGAATCTAATAGAGCAAATATAGTAATGTTTCCAAAGCACAAGAATCTAATATGCATTTATTTATTTATTTATTTATTTATTTATTTACTTACTTACTTACTTACTTATTATTTATTTATTTAACCTTTATTGTTGAAAGTATTACAGATGCCCCCTTTTTCCCTCCATTGATCCCCTCCACCCCTCATCCACCCCACCCCCAGGCCTTCCCCATACCAATGTCTGTGTCCATGGGTTATGCTTGCTAATATACATTTCTAAAATGCAACATTTAAAGGACTTTTTTTTTTTAAACAAAGATGAATTTAGAAAGAAAGCCTGGAGAACTGAAAATTACAAAAATTAAACTTCTATAAATATTTCAAAAAATGTTCCTCTATATTTATTTCTTTATTTCACCATAATAATCACTTTTCCTGTTTCCCTGAAGAATCATTTCCTCAATTTTGCTTTATTTCACTATGGAAGAATATGGGAATTCTTACAGATACTGACACACTCTTGCCCATATCACATTTCTAGCCCGCATACAAGATACATGATTTCATTTAATCACCTGTCCAGGTAATTTTTTGGTATAAAAAATTGTCTAGTTGACAGAAAATTGGCCAAACTTGTCTATCCTACTTTTAGAAAAATCACTAAGGAATTTAGTTTCAGATTTTATTCCTAATCATACTTGAAAACATAGTCTCAGTTAGATTAGGGCCTCCAATATTGTCTCTTCTTTTCTTCCTTCTGATATCTGGCACCAAAATCAAGAGTTTTGAGATAATCAAGCACAATTTGAAAAATAATGTCATACTGGATTAACAGAGATGTTGACAACATTTTTGATTGATTACTTTTTTTGTTGTTAGAGAGAACCTTTAAAAACAGATAACTTTATTAAAATAATACAGCTCTCTTTTTCAAAATTTACTTTTGAAATACTATATTTTTACACTTTCTACCTTTAATAAATCATTCAAAGTATGCTCATGTAGAAATAACAAAATTATATCTATATTTTTTACTTAATCTCTAATTCCTTAGTCTCTAGCTCTAGGAATTATTACTGCATCTATGCCACAATACTGCGGGACTGCCTGACTCAAAGGTCAGATCAGACTTCTCTAAACGTTTCCTCTTTCTTGGAAAAACATAGGTAATATTGCATTACTATCCCTTTTAAGTCTTTAAGATCTGTAGTGATGTCTACTTTCATTCCTGATATTGGCCACTTGTGCCTGCTTGTATTTTCTTGAACGTTTTGGCCAGAGGCTAATCGATAATATCAAGTGTGTCAGTTTGGGTCCTCAGGAAAGCAAACAGGAAGGTGAAGATGGGATTCCTTGTGCAAAGGACTCACCATGGAGTGTTGTGAAAGGTAAAAGCAAGGAGAGAACAGAAGTTAGCTGGGGCAGCTCTGCCAGCAGTGAGGAGAGAAAGAGGGGGAGAGATTGGGTGGGAAGACCCTCTAACACAGCACGGCTCTGAAAGTGTTCTGACTGTGACAGTGGGCTTCTCTATTAGACAAGTTTTGTGCAAGCTGGAAAGGGACAGGACTGGTACCCTGGTGGTCCCTTGGTTTTGACTGAGTGGTCCCGGAGTGAACGCCAGTGGAGCTCAGGCCATCAGTCCATTCTACTCTCCACGTGAGTTTCTCTTGAAGGGGATTTGAGCAGAACACTGCCAGGCAGGCTCTGGGAGCGGTTCGTCCACGGGTTCTGTGCGTATCTTCCTAAGGCTGGCCGAAGCGAAGTTAGTAGGATACATTACAGCTCCTCCAGCAGCTGGCGCCTTGCTCTCTTCCTCCTACTCGCCCTCCCTCGCCCTCATCTATCGCATTGGCAGGTCTTCGTGGCTTCTCTGATGGCATGACTCAGCTCCCTGTTCTCAAGGGATGTGAGTCTTTGGTCATCATACTACCTTCTCCTTAAAAAACTTAAATTCCAATAAAAAAAAAGTGTGATACACCCTGGCCAGTGTTGCTCAATGGTTAGAGCATCAACCTTATCACCAAAGGATTGTGGGTTGGATTTCCAGTCAAGGGCAGGTACCTGGATTCTGGATTTGCTCCCCACCTCCGGTGGGGTAAGTGCCTGCGGCAACCAGTCTATGTGTCTCCCTCACATCGATGTTTCTCTCTCTCCCCTTCCTCCCTCCCTCCCTCCCACTCCCTCTGAAAAGCAATGGGAAAAATATCCTCATATTAACAACATGTTGTTATGAGGGTTAACAACAACAACTACAAAAGCATTATGGTTCTTAATGAATATAATTGATAAGCAATGTAACTTTCATTGTATTGTAATGGAAGCTAAAACCTCCAATATCATCAATAAGGATATGGCAAATGACATTTTGTCATAACATATGAACATCAGTGTTTGTTTTTTCATCAGAGAGATACTAGAGTAACACACATGCTTCAATTGGAGTAAAGGTTAACATATCAAGACAAAGAGTGATTTATTCTATGAATTAGTGGTAGAGACTTCTATTCAAACTAAAAATGAACCTTAAATTCTTGGCAGATAATCCGGTTGGAAAAGAGTTTTGCATACAAAAGTAGTTTCCATTCGGGATTTGAAATAATAATTTCTAAGTTCATCATTTTTCCATGTGTGAGAGTCATAGTTATTTCTCTTATAATATGCTGATAGTATATGTAATCTGTAAAATTTTATTTCCTTCATAACTAAATGGAGCAACACAATATTCTACATTGAAAGAAAGAATTCTGTTTTGTGTAGAACAGCTGTAAGATACTAAAACAATTATTTTTTGAAATAAATTTAAATTTAATATCTAGTACTAAAAACTTTGGAAAATGTTTTCTGTAAAATATTTTACATAATTTAGTTCATACTAAATTATTTTTATTTCAAACTATAGCCCCTAGTTTTTAAAAAAATATTTCTTAAGTTTGAAGAATAATTTCAGTTGCAATGCCGGTTAATAAGTCATTCCTTGCTGAAGCAGACCATGTAAGACTTAAAATCTTTTCTTTTGCGTGATTCATTACCATAAGGTTACATTCACCTTTTTAAAAGATTGATGATACTACTCTGAACGACAGCAGTGGAGTTAGGTTTAGTTTTATAGCCAAACATTCCGATGTGACTTTCACCCAATCAAACACGGACACATGGAGAAATGACTTAGAAATGATCTAATAGGAAGACATTTCAATTCTGTGACCTAAAACAGTCACCGTGATGCTACTTATATCATATTTCATGCAGAGGAGTTATATGTAAAAGTGGTTGGCGCTACAAAAATCATAAATGTATCAAGGCTATAATATTCTGATCTATGTTGTTCAATTAAGCTTAGCAAGGACTACCTTTCCATTTTCATGACAAGATAAATCAAATAAATGGTTGGTAGGAGTGTCTGCTTGGTCAGTTTCCTGGTACAAGTTTATTTGAACCTTTGTTAGCTTGAGAGAGCTCCTTGAAAAAGTGCCTTTCATAATCACGAACTAATCAGCATCCTCTTATTTCTATATTTTAACTTTTGAAAGAGGTTGTCTAGAAAAAAATTATCACATTTAGTAATCAGGATAGAAATTCTATTATGCAGAGGCATTAATAAGTGAAAACGCTGAGATAGCATCTTACTATTAAAGTGGCTCACCCTTTCGGCAGCTCTCATATATTCTTTTTCTCCTTGCCATGACTGAAGGTGGCATATTAAGACCGATTGTGTACAGGGCCAGTTGAATTGGCGACAGAAGGCAATTAGACTTGACCAGATCAGCTGAGAATTTTTATAGTGTTTTTTGTTTTTTTTTTTTTGTCAGGTTATAATCATGAATAAATCTGTCTGAGTATTCAAAGAAAAATGTTGACAGAAGAAAAATATTTACATTTTAATATGCTGGAAATCTCCAATGAAATTATTCAAGCCTCATTTCATCTTTTATATTTATTTTTGTATAGGAGACTGGGAAAATTTCACAAACTAAAAATGACTGTTGATTCTCATAAAAATGGGAACTTGTGACATCAAACTCTGCTATGCCATTGGCATGCTGTTGGCTGACTTTATCCTGCTGTTTTCTTTCAGGGAAAGTAATTTTTGCCCCAAGTGGAATTTCTTTTATAAATTTATAAATCAAATGATAGAGAAATGTAAATATTTTAAATCAATGAATTATTTTATTTCCTGTACCTTCCCAAACTCTACAATTTTTATACATGTAGAGAAAATCATTTTTTCTGAGCTGATTGAAAGAAGTCTTTGATTCCTCTTGTTTCTCTCAAACCGTAAGCCTAATCTATCAACTAGCCCTGTCGTTGTACTTTTAGGACATATATCTCAACAAAAGTTTTAGCACCATCAATACCACTAGCATTCAGTTGAGGCCACCATCAGCTCTTGCCAGGCAGGACACCTCAGTGCTCACCAACTGGTCTTCTGGCTTCCTGTTTACCAAGCTCAACTTTTAAGTGGAAAGAGAATTACGTTACCCCTCAACGGTCTTCATCTTTCAATGTCACTTTTTGAAGCGGACTCAGAGTCCTAACTCTGTCCTGTTAACCCTGTAGCCTGAATCCTGGCTCACTTTAGACCTTCTTTCCTGCCAAGCTCCCTCTCCACCATGCCTTCGCCTTAGGCCCCCAGCCCCCTTTATGATCCTTGAACACATCGAGGATATTCCTACTTAGAGCCTCTTGGCTTACTGCCCCATTCCTGCTTCCTTCTTCACCCTGGCATCAGCTCAAAGGCCCTCTCCTCGTGAGATCTCTCCTGTACCTGTCATCTCAGTGCCAATCTCTGTCACTTTCCATACCTTTTACTTGCTTCTTTTTTAGAATGCATCAGATATTCTTATATATGAACACTTATTTATCTGCTAGTTTTCCATCTCCCCCTTGATGGTGGAGTATTTTTACTCTTTTCTCTGTCTCTCCAGCACCCAGATAGTATCTGGCACACAGTACATTCTCATAAAAAGTTGCTGGAATGAATGAATATGAACGACCAGGATGAGAAATGACTCAAAAACTCCAGAAAATAGAAATATATTCAGTTATGTTCTGAATGCTTTAGGAATGAGATTTCTAAGAGGATAAGGCAGACATAATAAAGAATATTATAGAAACTTTAATTTTGGTAATTCTTTGTTATTCATGCAAAATTTGAACGCAATATTTTATTGCCAATGTCTTTAACTCTGAATTAAAAAGGTACTTTCACAAAACTATGGCTGGCAACACTTTTTTTTTTTAATATATCATTATTGATTTCAGAGAGAGGAAGGGAGAGGGAGAGAGAGAGGCAGAAACATCAATGATGAGAGAGTCATTGATCGGCTGCCTCCCGCAACCCGGGCATGTGCCCTGTCCAGGAATCAAACCCCGATCGCCTGGATCCTAGGTGGACGCTCAACTGCTGAGCCATGCCCTCCGGGCAACACTTTTCTTTTTAACAGGGTGAACTCAATGTTATTCTCTTATACTTAATAATGAAGTATTAAGATTTTCAATAATTTAATTTGATAGCCCACAAGGTTTTATATTTTTGTTTACCCAGTTTATTAAATGAACACCATTTAAAATGATGTTTAAATGTTTAAATGTATAACTCTGTGTTAAAGAAAATACTTGGGAAGCAATAAAATACAAATTTCCCCCCATATTTTATTCAGTTCAGGGTCAATTGCCTAACTGCATTTAGATTCAAAATATAAAAAAAAAAAATGCAATATTATTTTTTCCATAAAAAGAATATAATTCAGATTTTTAAGTAAATATCTGAAAGCATTCATGGAGAAACAGGTTCAGTATCAGAACTACTGGAATATTTATTCAGAATAAATAGAAAGGATTTCAAAATATGATATATAAATATATATATAAATTCCTACAGTCATATGACTCCTCAAATATTTATATTTATACATTATCCTTATCGTATTTAGAACTTTGAGAGGAAATTTGTTCATTTATAATCATATAGTTACTGTGTCCATATAACTTCAGATCTGTGCCAGGTGCCATCCAGTCAGTGATTTAATCAAACACACACTGACCTCAAGGAACGTGTAAATTAATTAAAAAAATAAAAGACAAATGACTTCTAAAAAAATGCTCGATCATACATTTTACAAATTACAATGTATCTGCTGAAACAAAACTGAGGGCATTATAAGACATTACAATAGCAGGCCTCATTTTATAGGAGTGAGGAAAAGCATTTTCAAGGAGGTAGCATTGAGTTTGAGGGGAGTGGGTGCAATGGGGGTGGGGCAGGAGGAATACCAGAGAAGACCACCTAGGAAAGTTCTGAGCTGGAGAAGGAAGGCAGAGAGAAAGACAGGTCGTGGAGAAAAGAGGAAGGTCAGAGGGACTGCAGAGCAAGCATTGAGATAAAGGGGGGAAATGACAACAGACAAGTTGAAGAGCTTAAAAAAGTCCAATGATGCCAAGCTTCCCAGAGGAGACTACTCCAGCGTGGGAGTGTCCACAGATTCACTGATAATAGGAGCAAGCAAGTGCAGATGAAGAGGAAATCTGAAGCTACGGCAAAAAATTCAGGAGACTTGATGGTGACCTGGACTAGGGCACTGGTAGTGAGCACAGAGAGAAGCAGAGGTGGGTAAGGGTGTGTGTGCACGTGGACGTGTGCACGTGGACGTGTGCACTCACGTGCGCCTGTGCGTGACAGAGAGGTAGAGTAATTGATAATATCCTTTAACAGACTATCATAGAATCAATCACACAAACATTAAGAGATTTCATAAGATACCCAGGTAGTATTTTACTTTCAGTTATAAGAATGCTGAAAATCAACAGAAAGAAATAAGGTTGAATGTTGTTTGGAATGTGAAATAATGTTAAGTGCCTTGCAAGTACAAAGTAACATGGATGATATTAACAGGTCACATTAAAAGATTTTTTTTTTTGCAAGATTAACTCAATTAACAGATCAATGAATTATAAATAGAGTTAACTAGATTATTTTTAAGGAACAAACAAGGAGATAAGCATTTTAGAATCAATATATGTAATTAAATCTGTTACATGTTACAGTCATTAGTTTCATAGTTTACTAGATGATGGAAACTTCTATTGGAACTGAATCGAATGTTCCTGTTAGGAACAATGAGAAATAATAAAGTACAAGGCTATGTAGCAGAAACAAATGAAGCATAAAATAACATAATAGAAGAACATGACAAGTTAATTTTTTTTTGCTGTGCAATGTTCTTGGAATAGAGTAGATCATAAACAAAAAATTCACTTTTACACCTATTTTCATGGGCAGAAATGTAATGAATAGATCAGATAATCTGCTTTTTGAAGTTTTTTCAGTCAAACATCAGATTCCACAGCCTTCATGTAGCAAGCATTTAACTCATATTATGTGACATAATTAGGACAACAAAAATTATCTATTTTGAACTGAGTATTTGTTGCAACTTTCTTTTATCTCTCCCCTCCTTATGTGGTAGATAGATTATTTATTTAAAATATTACTAAAAATATGGAACTTTTTCTGAAAATATACCTACATGTGTCTTCAATATCTAAACAGTTTGTTATTGGTATAATAAGCAACTTTGAGTAAATTAATAATAACTATGATGAAAAAATGAACAAACTAATAGTACTCATAAAATAAAAAAAAAATCAGCGAACATTTGCGAGATACTAAGTGTTATAACAAAATCTCTTATTCAAAGAACAGAACTAATAAAGCAAACAGAAAAAACTTTAATAGTAATGTAATAAATAGAATTATAAATAGTGGAAATAGCTTCTATCTATTAAACAGAAATGGATGCCGTAAAAAAGAAATCAGCCCTGTTCTTTTAATACTAAAATACAAGCCCCATGTTTTAAAAAAAAAAGTATATCATTAAATTAAATTAGGAAAACAGACCCTAATTAAGGTCAAATTTGTGAGCAGAAAGAGTTAAAGAATATTCTTAGCACACAGAGTTAAAGGACAGATCAATAAGGAGTAGAAATGACAAGTTCAGAGGAATAGCAGAAATATCTTTCAGGTCCAATATTTATTGGTCTAATAGGAGTCCCAGATGGAGATACAGTGAAACCAAAGGTGACATTCATCAGTCAGCCTATTCACAAATATTCGTGCCTACTTTCTTCCAGTCCATGAATCATGCTCTGGTAACACCATGATAATAAAGGAGATCCCTTCCCTAGAGGGAACAGACTGACAATAGTCATAGAAGAATAAATTAAATAATCTAGGCATATGTAGGTATTTAATTAAAAGTTAACACCCATAATGTACTAGAGAAATGGTGGTGTTTGGAATGGTGTGGCAAGGATTACCTTACATAAGGTGGTCAATGATGTGAATGACATTTGAGTAAAAAATATATATATATAGATAAGATCCTTATGTGGATCTAGAGCATATTAGATCAGCCAGTAGAAGAAGCTCTACAAAAGGAATGAGGTTGGCATGTCTGAGAGAGTGAGAAACAGTGGGTTGGGGTGGCAGAGCTTTAGGGAAGGGGAGGAAATCAGAAATAATGGACAGAGCCTTATGAAGTGGGAGCTGTTGGCCTGGCCTACGGAGATAGGATTTTATTTGGATTGCAATGAGAACTCTCAGGAGGGTTTTGGTTTTAAGCTTTATAAAGAATTTCACTCTGCTTCACAAGAATGATTTTCATTTGTAGATAGAAATGCTGGTATAGCTCTAAAAGGGTGAAACTAAAGAGAAGATCAGTTAGACAGCTGTTGAACTAGTCCAGGTAAGAGACCATGGTGTCTGGCAAGTGCAAAGTCAACGGTGACTGTGTTTGTGGACCATGTGGAGATGGCTCCCTGCAGTCTGGGATATTCTCAGCTTTGTCCCCACCACCTGTCACCAAAAGGTCAGGTCTGTGGACACACCACACTTTGGGTAGTCTTATTTAATTGGTCATCTGCTGACACTAATTGTTTTGATTGCATAGACTCTATTTTAGTTTGCATTTGCAAATTACCAGAATTTCTAGGACCTGTCTACAGACATTTGGACTGAATTTTGCATAGGAAAAATATTTTAGTGAAAATTTAAAAGTTACATAATTTTCTCAAATTTTGCTCAGAAACAGAAGTCAGAAAATACAAAATGAAACATGGAGTATAAAATGGTAAGTTAATCAGCAGCTAAATATTTTTAAATGAAAAATGTTACTACTATTACTCAACTAGTATAAGATTTCTCTTTCTATTATAAAGAGATTTCTTTGGACCTGTGTACATCATGAACAATTTTAGATTAATAACATTTTACAATTTTGGCTAATGTCATAAAATGAACAAGAAAATTCACTGATTTTTTTAAATAAAACATTAATAAATTGTATTACTTTTAAATATTTTTACTAAAGAACCTAAGAAAGATACACATTTCTCTGGAGCTTGTGCATGACCAGTGGCTAATTTTTCAAGTTTGCTGTGTCAGAGTTGTGCTTTCTGGATTTCAAAAGCAATTAGATGGAATTAAATGTTTGCTGAATTGCATTAAATTGGGGAAAAAGTTTTTTAAGAATTATTGAAGACCAAGAACAAGAAGAAATTCAAGGGCTCAGTTGATGTGGACATTGTTCTTAAGCAGGAGGGTTAAAATCTTAATATAAAATAACTCCTTCATTTCTGAATTACCCAAATTTGGCCTTAATTTAGGAAATATCCTGTCTGCTGCTTCTTTTCCGATAACACCAACAAATATGCCTTTGTTTAGAGACTTGTTAGTTTAATTGAAATCTAATCTACTTTAAGAAAGGGATCCAAAACACAGTGACTCAAATCCACAAAAAATGTATTCCATCATCATTTAGCATTTGGAGGGAGCAGGCCACTCTTGACTAGTGCCTGTCTTTCTCATTTAGTGGCTTTAGTTTGGGGGACCAATGAAAGCAGGACCTTTTCTTCTCACACATATTTCCGTGTGTCTATTTCATTTAAATATTTAAATTGATTTCAGTATCTCTTCACTATATTTTAGAGATGACACTGTAGGCTGAACAGACCAGTACTAAGATTAAAAATTTAGCATTCTTCAGGTACAATTATCTATGGTGTTATCCAGTGCAGTGAAGAACATTCACTTTCACAGATATGTGAAATGTCCTCAAATCATTACTGATAGATACTGGGTTTTTGTAATCAAGGTTAAGTGTCTGAATTTTTTTGCCTAACTTAATTGGAAATGGTTAACTGTATTTATATTACCCATAGATTTTTTTATTAAAATAGTTATAATTCAACATATCCTCCTTATAAATGGATCAAACACAGATTTATTATAAATTAAGCAATAGAATTCCAATTTGCATAACTCCTTAATGCAGAGTTAAATGCTTTTAAAATGTCATATATATATATAGCACTTGTTCATAAATGTATAAGTATCACACATTTTCTTCATTAATTTTAATGTTATAGAAGTATATTCTGATTAAATCACAATTAAAAATATAAAAACAAATAAGATTAAAAGCTAGTGTTCTTTTTCATATATCTTTCTTCTTTTCCCAACCATGATTTGAAAGTTGTCAAAGACCTTTGCAACTGTCTTGTATGATATATTTATATACCTTTAAATATGTTTCTGTTTATATATGTATAAACTACATGGCTTTCCTTTGCAATATTTTACAATTGAAATCATACTCTCATATTTTTAAGGAACTTTTTTCTAAATTTAAGGTGCCTTCAGTGTCTTATATTTTAGTACATGCAATTTTATTTACTTTTGATCTGTCACTTAAAATGTCTTAAAACTGACAATTGCACATGGTAAAAGAAAATAAATCAGCCATGTAAAACCTATGCAATATATAATAACCTTCTCTTGAACTAGTAACAGTAGCATTTTCCCTTCATCTGTCACAAATGTTATCATATACTATATTACCCTGTACTAATTATTATTTTTAGGTGTTTTTGTTGGAGTCCTGTGATTATCTGTTCTAAAAGGAACAGATTTTATTTAGATACACTCTTTGCTCTTTTGTTTCTTTTATTCTGTTTCACAATTAGAGAGCTGTCTCAGTTCAAAAATCTTTTATTGTCAGACTTTGGGCATTTTCTTCTATTAAATCTATGACCACTTCTTTCCATTCTATGTTGCCTTTTACTTCTGTTTATTTACTTTAAAACTGACTAGTATTTTGCCTTTTGGATTTATATTGCCTTCTCTTATTTTCTCTCGTTCTTTCTATATCTGTGTCTTTTGGCTTTAAGACCTGGGAGGTTTCTTCAGTGTTACATTATTATTATTTTTTTCTATCATTACAATTTAATGACCACAAATTGCTCTTATCTTTCGATTGTTCATTTTTTGTAGCTATCTTTTCTTATGTTTCAGATGCAAATATTTTCTTTAGTCAATCAGAAAATACTGAGTAAAATATTCTTTAATTTGATTATTATTCCCTGAATTATTTCCTTCATGTTTAATTTTTGTTTTCTTTGTAATTTTGTTATTTCTCTTCAGTTTGGTGATCGTTGGTCATTGGTTTCTATTTGTGAAAGAATGACAAGATTGGCTAATACAGGTAGCTGGAAGGGATGTCATTTTCTCTTTTGGGAAGGTTTGCTTATCTTTCAGATTCCTCTGAATGGGATGTAGGTAGTCCAGGGGTACGTGAGGGATCTTAGCAGGCAGAATTCACGGCAGTGCAGACTCTTATAACCCAACACATATCCTGTACTAGGAAGGGTTTTGTCTCTTACCCTGACAGTCCCACTAGAAACCTTAGCTAATATCTGGCAACTTTTTAGAATGCATATCTGTTTTTACTTTGAGGGACAGCAATACTTCTTTCTAAATGTGTGGGGATGGTGGTGGTGGTAGGATATTTGGCCCAACTGTTCCCAGTGTGGTTACTGTAATCGTTGTCCTTCATCTCATTTTCACACTTTGAATATACACCATCCATACTTAGAGCCTCTTTGAAGCTTCCCAGGGAAGACATTTTCCAAAGCAAATCAGATCTTCTCAGTATTATGAACCATGGTCTTCTTTTCCACCCTCTCAGCCACTTCTTTTTCAAGCTCTTCTCAGCACCTTTAGACGTTCTTCCCTCAAGGTTACTCTGGCTATATCAGGGCTATTGCTACTCAGTTTTGAACAAATTGCTCCTAATCCAATAAAATTTGGGGAGGAAGAGGTGAACATATGTGTGCCCGGAAAATGGAACACATGATATCTATTTTATATTTTGTCTTAACATGCTCTTCCTAAAGTATTTGATCAGGAAAATAACACTTCAAATCAATCACCTATTTTCAAATTTAGTAGATGATTAAAAATGTAAATATTACTCAAAGAGTATGACAAATGACATTTCCCACAAAGTTAGAGACATGTAACATATTTTCCATTTAATTTCTAATGAATATTAAAATTTTGTGAGGTACTTATGTTTACTTTATGTCTTAATTGTCAATATTATTTTTTATTTCTCAATATTTTTAACATGAATCCAATATTTCTAACTGTAATGAAAAAATATTCTTCATTATTTAGTAATATTTCTAAATAACCATTGATAGACTTAATTTATTTTATAACAAATTTATTTCCTACCATGTAAAATGATTTACATGCATGTGTAGGCACAAATATGTTAGCATTTTTATTCATAGACTATGGAAACACAATAATTGTACAGTGAGTTCTTGGAGGGACGTGAGGATAATGATTGGTTCAGGTCTGTGAACAAATGTTACAGTAAACTATGAATGAGGCTTAGGCTATGTTTTTCACATTTACCATTTTACCACACTTATTTTTGGTGGCTGATATTTATGAAAAGATTTAGTTGTACTTTTCCTCTATTGAAGAAAGATTTGGTAGCAATTTATTTTCTCAAGTCAATTGTCTCTTACAGTTCTGTTGATTTGCTATGGGCCTGGCTACTACAAATTGCCAGGAACAAGGTGGAAAACATTATGCTTGATGTTGTTTCCACAGATTTTATGCTTCATTTGGTCTCTAAGAAAATGAACACAAGCTTTTCAAATAACCATATCTTACTCAAATGTGTTTTTATGACCTAACTCTGAAGCTCTAACTAAACTCTAAAGCAGGCCAGTCCTTTGGCGCCCCGTCAAGAGTTGTGCTGTGAGCAGCACTTCTATACTTCTATAACATGGCATTGCTTTTGGTATTTTATGACAGTCTACAGGCACTCAGGAGACCTGGGTTGGTAATTCATAGAATTCCACCACCTGATGCAAATTTCTGTGAGCTACAAGGTAGCATTTGTCTCAGTAGTAAAATGAAGGTGAACACAGAGTGCTGTAGGAAAGCCAGTGATTTATGATCCATGGGAGTGCTTCTGCCCCACCGGCTGGCTAAGTGTGGGGCTTTAACAGCTATAAAGCATAAATCTGCTGTCTAGGAGGATGCTCGGCTTTATTACTATTTTTCTAGCTTGAGAATTTTCCTGTTGGGGATAGAACCACCTTGTCTCATCGATTATTACTCATCTTAAAGCTCTTGTTACGCTGTGAGTCTTCACCTACAGTGGTATTAGAATTTCCTGGTTGTCTGTGGATAACTCGGATCAATGCTCTCAGGGTCTCTCATTTTCTTTACAGTTTAAGCGGGGAGGCGAGTGGTAGAAGGAAGCACATCAGGACTAGATGCAGAGCCATGGAGGGCCCAGTTCTGAGAAACTGTGGAGATAATGCAAAGAATACCTGAAATATCTTTGGTAACAAGAGAAAACAAGTCAAACCTTTCAAAGGTAATAAAGGAAAAGCAAAGAGCAAGAAAAATGTGGTAATATAATTGTTCTTATAGGCAGGAAAAGGGGCCACAAAGGACAGAGATGGAAGTCTGTGAAACACTGAGGGTGAGGAACCAGAGCTGAATCTATTTCTGCTGCTGTGAATGTCTTTGTCTATCTGCTCATCGATTCCTGATCTTTTTCTTCCTCTTAAAATCAATTGCTGTCAATTATTTTTATTCAAGTTATACACCTTTTTTATTTATTCATTTCATCAAAGAGGGAAACACATGCCTCATCTTCTGACCCTTTTGTTTAATAAGTGAGCAATTATGTGTGTGTGCCTGTGTGGCTGTCACAAGGAAACTGACATTTTTCAAGGTGGCATCCTGAGTTCCGTAGTCTCATGTAGATTGTGTATGTTAGAGATTGCTAGATTATCTCCACAGGAAATGTTAGCTTCACCCAGAAGGAACCCCCTCAAATGGGTGACTCACAAGACGGTCCCCAGTGGTTAATACCAACGTAAAATGAGCATTGGGCTTCAGCAGGGTTAACAGTTTTATGGGCCTGCACCTTGTGTCGGCAGCAAACTTTGGTAGAAAATGTTTTCTTATGGGAGTCCAGTGCCTATGTTTTCCCTCAGTTTTACAGCTTATTAGTGCTTATTAGTTCTGTGACCTTGAGCATGTCCCTTTGATAAGAGAGGGGCACTTTGTTATCTTAGCTCATTTTTCCCCATTCTGGAAAAAACAAATAATGTCTCCTCAGTCGCCACATGTGGCTACTCTGAGGGTCAAAGGCTATCATACTGAAAAGCATGTGCAGACTACTCACCACAGAAACAGAGAATCATCCTCAGAGTGTGAAAAATATATTGCACATTTGCATATAATTATATCTTTGTAGAATTTTTATATAATACACAGGAGATTTTCTTTTGGTTATAGCATTCTACAATAGAACTTCCCATTAGGTTCTTCTGTTATTATTATAAATTCATAGTAATGTTTCAGAACAAACTTACTTTATAAAAAAATCCCTATTCTTATCAAATTATTCCAATACACCATACAAATAAGCACCTTTTCATAGAAAAATATAGGATATGTGTCACTAGTAAATAGCCCAAAGAGTAAACAACTTGAGTAATTATTTGCCATGTTGTGATATGAATTTTCATTTCTTAGCAATAATAAGAGTTATCTACTTACATCAAGATTTTCATTACTAAAGAACTGATACAAATATAGTTATGTCTGTCTGGAAGGCTTCATTATACAACTTTAAGATTTTACACTTTAGGCAAAGTTTGAATCTAATACAGTGACAGCAAAATTAAATTTGAGTTATATGTATTAATCCTAGATGATGTTTCAATTTTTAATTTAGAAAAATTATCTGAATGAAGCATTTAATTAAACCTAATTATGACCAGTGACATAAGGTATATATTCTACAACATTTTACTATTATCTTAAGTATACATTGATGCTATGTTTTTAAATTGCAGAAAAATAAGTGTAGAAGTTTGAAGAGAAATATTTCTTAAAAGAGTAAAATTTTATTACACGTCACGTTTTAAATGTTTAAAAGTTTAATAAAGAAATTCTTAAGCAATGACATCAAATTGCTCATTAGTAATTCTGCCTTCAGAAAAAAAGGGAAACTTTATCAATTTCTTACAGTATGCAAGTGTCATGATTATATAATCATTCATAGTATTAATAGAGAGTATTTTCTAGAAATAATTATAAAGCCCAAAAATGTACAGGTTATGTGCATTATTTACATCCCTTATATAGGTGATTTATTATATGCAGCAATATAAGTGAGGAACTCATAGAATTGAGGTCAGTATGAATTTCCATTTTATTGACTTTATTTTTGTTTTATTGGCAATATGGTATTACTTTTCAATGTGGATCTGTATTCATTGATTAGCTGATTAAATAGAAAAGGTTGCTGCTCTTGCCAAACCAGTAGCATGCTGAGACACGGTAAGCAGGGTGATTAGACATGAGTGTATACCGACCATGTGTCCTGGAGATCTGCGATCCCATGCAGTGATGATCACTGAAGCATGAAAAGGTCACTTGCTTTGTTATGTCCATGAGTGCCTGGCTAACATTCAAAGTTCACACATCAGGCATTGAGTTGATTTATTTTCTCTGTGAAAACAACAAAGACTTTTCAGAACTCTAGCTCAATGAGAAAAGCTCAAAGTGAAAACAATTTTAGACTATGTTTTCACAAGCAATTACTAAACTAAACATCTAACCTAATTACTTAAAACCCACAGAGCAGAGCATGGCCAGGACACAAACATAAGCTTACTCTATTGTCCGTGATTATTATATTGACGTGCATTTCCAGGTCAACTATCTAACTGCCTTGGAAAACTGTGGAAGAAGCATTGTTGCAGCACATGTGAGAATATATTGTGATGTAAACAAGTTTTAACATGTTGAATGTGGAATATGTGCATCTGAGTGGGCAGGACTTGCTAATAGAACGTTTCTCACTAATATTACCTCCGGGGCCTAAATATTTCTGGGTGATATGTACGCTAATCTTTCCAAAATAATGTAGCTGAATAATATGTCAGAAAGAAGGACGGGGTTGTTCCAGATGAACTGGTTATGGCTTTTATAATTCAGTACACGAAGGAAAAAAAATGTTATTTATAAAGACAGATGTGAATGCACACTGTATGGAATTCACTGGAAGTTTTAAATAATTTACAGTGACATGTTGTGCTACAGTTTAGAGTCCAAATTTGTATCAGATTGCAGAGAGTTGTTCTCCAAGGATTCTTGCAACTCTCAACTTTGGGTGGGAGGAACAATTGTCAAATGCAATTTCTGTGTCCCTAGGTTCAAAGCATATTGAAGGTGTTGTCTGCCAAGGAAATGAAATAAGGTTACCTACTGAACACTACTCCATTTGTGCACTCAGTTGATGCATCATTGCCCTACACTTCTTGCGACATATTTTGTTGTAAATGCACCGCCAGTTATCTCTCTGTCTCAAATATTGTCAATCCGAACTGAAAGGGAGCAGAATTATGAGCAGATTTATTAGCAAAGGTACAGATTTCTGATGCAGCTGCCAATACTCTTTATAATGAGATTCAATATAGTTTTAGAAACATAATTGTAAGTGCACTTCTTCTAATTCTTCTTAATTTGTTCTATGATTTCAGTCTCACAATGTTCCTTTTTTTCACCCTGGATAATAACACTTATTTTACCAGCAGTTTTATTTAGCGATAATCACTCAGAATTGAATAGCATTATTACCCCTTGTTCATGCTGTACTTTTGGAATCCTGGGACTGAAATAGAAATTATGAAAGTTTTTGTTCACTTCAGTGCAAGATCAACAGACCAGATGAGAGTGGTTTCCTATTCTGTGACTTTTTATTTTTATTTATTTATTTGTTTGGTTGTTTTTTTTTTACCAATAAACACTCCCTTGAAGTGATTTTGGGATTCTTAAGCTAAGAATCCCCATCTTAGGATGGAAAACAAAGATACTGAGTGCCCACAATAGAAGTAAAATGCAGCTTTTGTAGTAATTGATGAGCCCTTATTACATCAACGACTAGCTAAAAATAAGTTAAACACAACTCCGAGCTCAAAACACTTGCAAATGGGAGGTCCCACTATCATCTCCCACCTGCTGTAGTATAATTACTCTAGCTTGAGTTTCTCGAATGCAGAGGGACAGTCTATTTTGTCCCCCTGCCCTCCCACATGGAAGAGAGAGGCAACATGCACCACCAGGTAGGAGAGTAGTAATGCAGCAGAACTTTGGGAACCAACAATGGAAAATTATGAGAGTTTGATAAGACCAAACAGACCCCCAGGAAAAATGTGGGTGTGTAAGGATAGCTCAGTTGCTCATTGTTAAGGAGAGTCATTAGCATTTCCACCCACCCACTTACATCCCTATCCACGATCCATCCATCCATCCACTTATCCTTATATTAGATGGCAGTTGCTTTGTGTGTGTGTGTGTGTGTGTGTGTGTGTGTTATATTGTTTTGTGTTGCTTTGCTTTGTTTTACTCTCTAAATGTTTAGGAAATTGCTCTCTAATATGCTGATTTATACTGTTGGAATTTGAGACATTAAAGTTTAGGTGACTTTCCATGGCACCTTGAGCTAACTATTGATAACCTGTAGTATATCTCAGATTACCTGCTTAGTTTCATGTCTAGAAAAAAATGATTTAATAACTAAAGGCAAGGTAATTAACCAGAAAAAGACTTGAATTTCAGATTCCCATAATTTCAATGTTTTTTCTTTATTTGGGACGTAACAGTCACAGACATAGCCATCTAATGTTTATCAGAGGGTTCTGCACAAAATGTGTCTTATTTGCCACCCCATAAAACTTTTCTCTACACTTTATGTCAGGGAGGAAATAACTCACTGGCATTGCTTTGTAACTCACTAGCAACACACTTTCCATACTCACCCCCTTCCCCAGTACATTCTCACTTTAGCAAGCCTTAAAAGTGGGTTTTCTTATTCTTATCTTTTGCTTCTGATTTTACCTAAATATCAAAGTATTTTAAAATGCTATATAGAATCTTACTGGCCCATACCGATCCTGAAAGCACAACTGTAGTTTTACAGGTCCTGGAAAAGCCTAAAAAATCTCTTTAATTTGGGAATAGTAAGAAATTAGGAGGGGGCATTTCAAAGGCATAAAGTGCATCTTTTTGTGGAATATATAATGGACATAAACAAGTTTGGAGTGGTCTCTCAGTAACTAAACTGAGCATGTACTTTCTTTGCTTATATTTACCACAATTGTAATTATATAACAGTGGTTTGCTATTTGTTAATTATATGCGTTCCTGATAAGAGTAGACACTTGGATCTGCCTAACGGAGCTCCTGTTTCTAGAAGGGTACCTGACATTAAGTAGATAATCTTTAAGAATTTTTGAATTAATGATGTATCTTGGACATTTGGCCTTATAAGGAGCTCATGGGTCACCTTCCAAGATAAATATGTTGGATTTTTAATTTTGAAATTAAAACTACATTCATTAAAATGCTTTAACTATTTTTATATTTAAAACTGCATGATATTAAGCAGAATGAAATCATGAAAGACATAAATTAAGTTTTATAGTTTATTTTTTCAAGAACTATAGATTTTTTCCCCGGCCAGCATGGCTAATTGGTTGAGTAACTACCCTTCCGTTCCTGGTCAGGGCACATGCCTGGGTTACGGGCCCAATCCCCAGTAGGAGGTGTGCAAGACACAGTTAATCAATGACTCTCTCTCATCATTGATGTTTCTATCTCTCTCTCCCTCCCTCTCTCTGAAATAAATAAACATGTTAAAAGAAAAGAACTAGTGATTTTAAACATTCACCATGTCTTTATTGCTTCTGCATAAGACACACCTACTTTGGTGCAGATCTGCTTTTATTTTTTATTTCTACTATTGGGCTTATTCTAATTAATTTAATGTGTATTTAAACCGTATACACAATGAAATGTAAATTAATTGAACAAGAAAAAAAATACATTTTTCTTTTATATTATCATTATTTCTTAGATTTCAGATATCATTTTTAAAACAGGTTAACTTGGTTCAACCTGTAGTTTAATGAATTCAATAGATATTTTAAAATTTATGTCTTTATATCTTTATATATAATTTTCATAGTAAACACTTTTATTTTGAAAGAAATATGTAAAGTTTATACTTAATTGGCATTTGATTCACAGATTCTTGAATGTTTTTTTATCTTCCATTCTTTGCCTTTTACATATTAAATATATTTTTCCTAGTGTTTAACAATAAAATAATTATGAATGTTTTTGCAAGTTAAGTGCTTTTTATTAACTATTAAAAAGTATTATATTATGTCCTTTTAGGTATAAATTCAAGAATATAAATGTTATGGTTAATTTTATTGTTATTGTCATTGGGCCACTGGGCCCAGAAAATTGGCCAAACATTATTTAAAATATTTCAGTGACAATATTTTTTGGATGAGATCAACATTTAAATCAGAGAACTGTAAGTAAAGTAGATTTCCCCTTTATAATGTAAGTGTCCTTAACCAAATCAGTTGAAGGTTTTAATAGAGGAAGATTGACCTCCCTTATCAGCAAGAAGGAATTCTGCCAGCAAACTGACTCTGGACTTGAACTGCAATTTTTTCTTGAGTCACCAGCCTGTTGATCTAACCCATCAGGCCTTGGACTCCCCAAGTCTCCATAATCTCATGAGCCAATTGCTTAAAATCATCTGTCTGTCTATCTATACACACACACACACATGCATTCTTTTGATATAATGCAACAAATTTTACTTATAACATCCTCGAAGCAGATGTATCCAGCAGTTTAATAGTTCAATACTATGTTAGGCAATAGGGTCAATTCTAGTATTTTTCCTGCCTCTTTATCATAATCTTATTTTATATTTTGATATGAGCCTGAAAAGAACACACTTACTGGGTTTGTTGTCAACTCAATAATTCAAGTGGGTTTTTGAGGGCATTAAATATATAAATTTAAGAATCAGTTCCATGTGACGACCTGTTGATCAGTATTTTGGAATAACACTGCAGGGTACCACTATTTTGTTGTAATCGCCGTTTTCACCTTTCCTTTTAAAGCAGTGCATTGTGAAGAAAGAGGGGAGTATCATGATGCTTTTAATCAGCTGCATCCTTGCTGCCTGTCCGCTAGCCCGGGGAGTTCCCGAGGCATCCTCACTGAACTTTGTTGATTCTGCCACCACAGATTCAATAGCTTTCACTAGCAAATGGTTCTCTTTATTTTCCTCATCTTTCAGAGTGGTAGCTCCTGCTGCTGTTGTTTTCAGTATGCCAGATGTAATGTCACCATGGACTCTTCTTTGAATGTCTTTTTGTAAACCTTGCAGTAACAAGTGCTCGATAAATATTTTATAAACTAGTCAAGTCTAGCTAGAGTTTCAATAATATTTATTAAACCTGTGATCAGTCTATAAAAGACAAATATATTGACACAATTTAAAGTGAAACAATCACAAATAGAATAGGAGAAAAAGCCAGCCAAAAAAGTAGGGGAGAAGAAGTTGGGAAAAATTGGGAAGAGGGCTGGAATTTTTCAAAAATTTAATTGAATATGTAGATAACCTAGACTATAGATGAACATGATTCTTCAAATTAATATAAATTGTACTTGTTTTCTAACATGTATTTCTTACGGGTCCTCAGTATTTAACTCCTTAGGTCACATATTCCTACTTTATTTAGGAATATAGTGATTCATTGCTACCCATTTTCTCAGCTGTTACAGAATGGGTGCCATCTGTTGGCACTGGTTCCCTGGTTTTAGTTATGATGTCTTCCTCAGGGCACCATGTATGGTGCTTTGGAGCCCTCAATAATTCTGAAGTGAACTCTAGTTATGATTCATTTTTATTTGATACAAATGCCAATTTTTGATTGAAATAACCTAATATTCCATCATTAATGATGCAGGCAGAAACCAAGAGTTAGAGGCAATGGTGGATGTTTTTTAAATTGCAAAATATCTATCATGCTTCAGAGATTGAATTCTCATAATAGGTGATAACAGGATGATGGCAGGATGTATTGGCATATTCTTATCCACAGAAAGATATATGTTTTCTTGATGTGAACATTGATTCCCAACTTAGCTTTAGTCACTATGAGTATCTGAGTCAATGAATCTTGATATTGACTTTAACAATAATCAATGCCTACTTCATATTGCTGAAGTCATAAATCATGGTTACCTGACATCCTGGTGTTACTGTTGTCTAATTTCTCATGACATTCTCAGATCAATACCTACAGTAATAAAGGAAGGAAACAATATATTTGGATGAGCCATTTGTAGTACATACATTTAAAATATATGAAGCTGATATTTTAACTTTTGTAATTCCTAAAAGGTATTGCAAGATAAAATGTGATCAAGGGAAAATACATCCCTGACACCTTTGAATCTTAAACAACTTGCTTTATAATTGATGATTGATGCACATTTTTATTTCTAAGTGCAAAAGCGACATAAACAAATCGGCAGTTCCATGATTTTATTCAGAGACATGCCACTTAAAGCTGTGTTATAAATGCAAAATACTTGAGATTGAATTAAGCATTTAAGTTGAGCCATAAAATTAGTTGTTGGAATGCAGAGCTAGAAGATAATTGCCAGATTTCAGCATCAATATGTACCATTTCCTAAAACTTTAGAACTGTTATGACAGCAGTTAAAATATAAAAAGCTGCACCTAGATGAAATTGACTCATCAAAAGAAATATACAGCAAAGAGACTACAGAATGGGCCTGGAAAATTAACAAGGCCTGGTGCTCTCTGCCTACATCATTGTTACACACTAATTAGTGCTGTGCTCTGATTTGAGGCTTTAAATGTGTTCCTTTGAAGATTTCTTAAAATTGTATTCAAAGGAAAGCCTCTTCTTTAATAAAACTGTATAATTTTCCATTCACTTGGGAAACATAGCTTCTCAGCATAATGTTACTGAAAAGCAAGAGCTGACTCCTAATAGAGGTGCTAATTATTGTCATTCCAGCATCAGCCAAATGCTCCATTCTCTAAGACCAAAATAAAATAATAGTGCACAAATATTTCTCCTCCATTCCAATAAGTACTTGAAAAATTCAATAATGTTCATTAAATACATCAATGTGAATATTAGAAATAAAGATTTTTTTCCCTCCTGTGATTTATTATGTACTGTCTGAAAAGCAAAGCTGAAGGAAGGCATCATTATATGGCATAAAAAGGAATTCTTTGGCTGTTAATTATAATGTAAATGTATCATTATACCAGGGGAAAGGAATGACTTCATATTTAAAATCATCAGGCATGACTGGTCATTCAAAATATAGATGCATTAATCTTTAATAATTCATACAGTACAATATGGACAAAGATAATATAAAATGATGAGATACCTTAAAATGATTTAAAAGAAAATTCTAGTAATGACCTGTTGTAAATGGAAACTTGACAGAAGAAAAGAAGGTATTTTACATTGTCTTCTGGAAAATAGAATAGTTAATAGGAAAATTTACATGGACTTCAGCTCCACACAATCTGCAAAATACTTTATTTACTACAGTCTTTTTTCCCACCAGTTTTACAATGACATACCAAATGTAATCTAAAGTCCCCATCTTAAGTGAAGAAAGTTATCATTGTCATGTTAGAAAAGGAAAGGCCTTGGACTGGGAGTTAAAACAATGAACGTGTCTAAACATTAACTCTCTGTGTGTCAGTAAATTAATTTACCTTCCCAGGCACCCCACTTCCTTCCTATTCTGTGCAATCAGAGAGTCAGAGAAGCTGACTTTCAAATGTTCACTTTATGCAATTGATATCAAAGCAGCTTTCACCTTGAAAAGGTAGCAGCTACAGGGTTAGTGGGGTAATTTTGTATTGTATTAATTGAAGCTGGAAATTCGTGATACTTCCCAGAATTTCCTTCCTTGCATGGCTCCGGGTAAGGATTGACCACAAGAGATAACTGGTGTGAGGTTGGGGAGAAGAGATGAAGCAAAAGCCCTGCTCTCTGAACGTCGTCATCATGCCAGGCAGTCAGGGCCAGGAGCAGAGTGGCTGTGCATGTTGTCACTTTGCTTCATGACCAGGCCTCCTCACTGACCTCTGGCCCGGCTGACCAACCAGCCGCTGAGCTGTCAGCTCACAGGGACAGCAGCGATGAAGAAAAAGAGCTGGCTCCGTTCCTCAGACACCTACCTACGTGGTTTCCCTCCAGCAGCTTCCTGCAAACCCTTTTTCATCTACATCAGGGCTGTTTCGTGACTTTTCTCTAATCCTTTCTGGTCCTTTAACTGTTCAGTTTCTCCAACAATTGTGTAAGATCTAATTTCTATCATAAGTTCCTGACTTTCTAATATCCATTTTGTTCTTGCTTTCCTGATGGAACCTAATGGATATAGTTGGTGAATGTATGTGTAAAAGCTAACATATTTGTAATGGTTCATAGATAAGGCATATGTAATAGTTGGAAAGAAAGGGAATGCCTGTGTATCTTTAATTTCATAGATCCCAGAAAGTTAGCGAAGTACAGAATTATTGAGTATATTTAATCTTGAAAGTAGTATTAAATTCACATACTCTAAGTTTTATATAATTTCACTTGTCTAGATTTTGCCTTATCTTTGAAATTTTATTTAATTTAATTAGTCAATAACTTAGAAACTTTGAATTAAAGTTAAATTTGGTATTTATATAAGTCAAAGGAACATAAAAATCTTTGAATAAGAATAAATTTAGGAAATGTTTACTAAAGTTTAAATTACTATTTTAGAACAGTATCAGAGTTTATCTGACATAAATTCATTGAGGAGTTTAAGTTTCTCTTGGTTTCTAAACCCAACTGAATATTTTGATTGTGGTAAACATCATTTTCCAAAAAACATTGCTTCATACGTCCTTTCAAGGACTCAGGTTGGGAGGAGATTAGGAGCAATTATTTAAATTTTTCCAAATATTACTTTCTGCTTCTTTCCATGAAAATGTCTGTGTACAACTCCTTCATGAGGAAATGTGGTGAGATACATTAGGCTGTTTCCTGTGAATATTGCTAACTAACAAATTTAGGGACTTGTGGAACCTAATAGAAGCAACAGAATGATGAATATGCATATCAGTTTGTATACTTGCATTAAACATATAAATCATATTTTTTTACACTTTTCAAGTTTAAAGCTGATGTCTCCCTATGAACTATGACTTTCAGATAAACTCAAGCTCATAAATGAGAATTCCTCAGAGATGGTGTGCATAATGATAGATCCTTAAATATCTGGAAATTAAGTTCACAGTTAAAGTCCTGGGTACATTCAGGGAATTAAATAGATATATAATAAGAAGTGTCTAGTAGAAGCAATATGGGTGGAGAAACAGGGAGACTGCCCATCTTTTTACACTACAAATAAAAAATAATAATAAAAGGTGTGCAAACATCTAGGAGATTAAGAAATGTTCAGCTCTATCCTATCTCCTATAATGCTTATTTTTCACTTTACTTTTTGTGAATTAACAAGTATATTATTCTAGAAGAACTAAAATAAGTGATAAGCTAGACTGTCCACTCCCCAAATAATAATCTAAACCCACGCTTTTTTTAAAAAAAGAAAGAAATTGTTTTATTGATTTGACAGAGAGGAAAGGAGAGGAAGAGATAGAAACATCAATGATGAGAGTCATTGATTGACTGCCTCCTGCACGCCCCCTACTGGGAATGGAGCCCGCAACCCGGGCATGTGCCCTGACCGGGAATCAAACCGCGATCTCCTGTGTAATAAATAGGTCGATGCTCAACCGCTGAGCCACACCAGCCGGGCTAAACTCATGCTTTAAATATATGGTGGCCAATAACCTTATTTTTTACTGATGGGCACTAAAGTGAGGGGAAAAAATAACCTGGAGTGGGACAGGGGAAACATGTAAATATTTTTCCAAATATTTCTGGAAAAATGTTAATTTCTTATGATTGAGAACCAAGACAAAGGAAATTATAAAATATTTGTATAAAGCTAATTCCAAACTAGCACTTCATTCCACAGCCAGGGAGAAAACATTTACAATTGAGTTGTCCAACTCAGATGGATTATCCACCAGACAGCTGACAAAGTTACAGGGAGGAAGGCACAGAGGAACAGGGTAGGAGGCCCCAGGACAAAAATGAAGACCCGGAGGTACAGAGCTGCTTGGTGGTGCTCTCAGCTCTCTGTGATAATGGGTCGAAGCCTAATTATCGTATTCATTAGAATTAGCTTTGACTACAGGGTTCAAAAGACAAGTAACAGCAGTACAAGTCAGAAACAAATTTCTTTCACTTGAGCTGACATTTGAGTCCTTGACAAGCTAATACATTTCTGTTTGCTCCGTGGACTGGGACAAATTTAAACAGTATCTGATTAACTTTTTGTTCCTTAGTTTAAATTTATCTGTCTAATGTGCTATCACTTAAGTAGAAGGCATGGCTATGCAGCCTCCAGGGCCTCAAGACATCTCGTGAGTAATAAGGAAAGAATGTGAATGTGGAAATAAATAAATAATACATAAACAAACAGATAATAAATAAATAAATAAATAAATAAATAAATAAATAAATAAATAAATAAATAAAAATTTCTCGTGTAGAAGAAAGCTAACTTTCAGCGGTCCAGGGGTGTTCTCATAATTTACTTTGTGGTTTTACAAAATTGTCAGTGTGATAGCCAGGATTCTAGCTTAACTCCAAAATCCTGCCCCCTCGTGGACACACCTTTTGTGATCCTCTTGTGTAGGTACAAACTGTGACATTATTCCAACCAATAGAATATGGAAAAGGTAAAGTAATTTTGCAAGTTTAGGCTCCTAATGAGTTGACCTTGAGTTATCAAATGGAAATTTATCCCTTGATGAGCTTTTTAAAAGCGGTCCCAGGCTTTCCCTATGCTAGAGAATTGAGGCAGCAGAGACCTTCTCCTGCTGGCTTCTGAGGAGCAAAACTGCCCTATCGTGAAGGGCACAGGGCAAGGAATGGCGCCTCACCTCAGTCTCGCAACTGCTAGGAAACAAATTCTGTCAACAACTACGTGAATTTGGAAGAGAACCTGAAACATTAGAGGAAACCACAGTCCAACTCACACCTTTAATAAAGCCTTGTGATACCCTGAGCAGAGGACCAGCCTAAACCCTGCCGCACTCCTGACCCCAGAGCCTGGGAGCTCATAGATGGATGGCTTCAACCTCAAGATCCAAGACAGCTCCTGAAACTATTGCCCTCTTCTCTCCTCCATAAAGAGTAACAAAAAGGAAGGATTAAAGAAGAAAAAGGAGAATGAGAAAGATAAGAAAAAGCAGCAGTGCCTCCTTTGAAGAACACATCCTAAATTTCACAGGCAATTCTGCTTGTACCCCGCTCCCTGGAGCCTGGTCACCTGACCTCCTTTAGCTGCAGGGTTTCTCCTTCTGGCTAGTTATTGAGAGTCCTCATGCTGAGAAAAAATGTGAAAATGGATATGAGGAAAAAAACAGAGAGTCTTCTCCTCCAAAATGTGGAATAATTAAAGATGTTAATGAGGAATGGGGGTGCCTAGTAAGAATGTTACCATAAGAGAGATCTGCCCCTCCCAGAGGGAATCCTTATTTAATCTACATATAAAATAATAAGACTCAGAGCAATCAACTGTTTTAGAAGTTATTAAGTGCTAAATTCTACTTCTGAAAATAACAACACAGGACTTATTGTTGTTTATAACTTAAAAACACATAAATCTAGGCTATAAAATATTGCTTATGCTCACTTCTATCTCTGTAACATCACCATGTTTTTGTTCCAGATGTACTTTTGTTCTCATAAGTTATGGACTGTAACATTCTTATAAGCTTGGATTTAGTTACAACTGTGACACTTAGTCACCATGTGACTTTTTGCAAATTTTTTAATCTCTCAGAGCTTATCTATATACTCCAGGGTAAAATACTGATATTAATTATCATGTATAGGGGTTTTTTGAAAACTGTGACCTTTTAATAGAATGAAAATAGATTAAAAGTCTTGGGAACATAAGAATAGACACCAGATGTTTAGGATAGGATGTCATTGTATGGGACTATAACTGGTGAGACTGTGTATCGCAGGGAAGGCCAGTCATTGGAAAATGTTCTTGTCTTTATATTCTTACTCAAAATTTCCATCAGTTAGTTAACTGAAGAAAGAAAAGATAGACATCCTTATTGATGCTGAGGTCTGCCTAAAATAATTATTTTATTTTATGTGCAATGGGCTGTTGATAAAATTTTTAAATATATAATAAAATTTAGAGAATTCTTAGACTTGATACTGTTTTAAAAATTGATTAGTATACAACAATTGCCTCACTTTTGAATTTCTATTAAGTATTATCACTACAGCTTCTTTTATCAATGCTCAACTTCTCATGCTCTCAATATAGCCGCATGTTAAACTCAGTCAATTAAATAATGACATTACTTAATAATTGTAATATATATGTTTCCTACACATTACAACTTTATAGCATGAGGTGAGATATTAATCTAGTAAATATCTTTTATTTAAAAAACAATTTTTTAATTATGCAGATAAGCATAGTGTAACTAGGTCATGACCCTGGCATCACATTCTTACAGTCAATGTGTAGCTTTTTAGTTACACATAATACGATCTAAATCTTGCCTGTTTAGTATGATTATAGAAACCCTATTTCTTATTTTTGGACTTGGGACTCGAAGTCTTGGTTTTGACAGTTTTTCCACAATCTTCAAGAAGGCCACATCACAACTCTATTTCACATAAATTAGCTATCTCAGCTGTGAAAATATATTATGCATAGATTTTTTATTTAGTTGAAATACAGCATGCAAGCTATTATAAAGCTATCAGTTTAGATCAGTCTGGCTTAGTATATTGGCTCAATGGATAAAAGGGTCTGTTATTTTTCTGATGTTCTTAAGTTTCTCTAAAGATTTTCTGATCTAAACGAACTCCATTCTCCTTGTTAAGACCGAAGGACAAAGGGTTGCAAAGATTGAACTCCATTGGAAAAAAAATTAAACTGACTTTAGTTTCAGCTAATATAATGTGGCATGGAGCTGGCATTTAATTCCCATCTGTTTACAAATACCAGACAATATGGAGCTTGTGAAACCTCAGGAGGGATTCCTCTTAGAGAAGGGAAATATATTAAAAGAAAAGTAAAAGTCTCTTTTATCTTTTTCCACTTCTGTACTCAAATTGTGACATTCTAACTCATTGTATCTAATTCCATTTCTTTGTGCTAGAAAAGAAATTTGAAAGCAAATATTTATTTGACAAAATTAGGAACCTATAGAATTAGGGAACTTTCTAACTGGATAATGTAGTATTGACCTAAATGATTAAATGGATTTCAAAATTACATTATTCATATTTATTTTAGTAAGAAGCTATCATTTCTCGAAACAAATGTGCAATAGTATGTGGGGAAACCACTCAGGACTAGGGAACATGTAGGATAAAACCCCCAAATTGACAGCAAATTACTCCCTCAGTTCTCCCTAGGCTAGACAGCATGGTGAGCCATAGCAAATAACAAGGAATAAAAGTATTGTCATTGATAGAGATTCTCCTGCTACCTCTTTGTAACCCTACAATCTCCTTGAAGTGAGTGTTTTGAACATGAAAGGTAAAAAGGTTCATGCACTTTCCCAGACAGAACTTTTAGCTTCAAAATGGGGGGTGGAAAGTGGCTTGAAGCCTTGCGATGATGGAAGAACAATGCTCAGGGCCCTGAAGTGTTCCTGGGATTACTTTGTAAAGAACCCTATCCCCTCATCTTTTGTATTTTAATTTGTCTATGACAGCATCTAGAATTTTCCAAAATAGTTCCATTTATAGATCATGGGATATAATTCCAACTTGTAAAGTTAAAAAAAGGAAATTTTGCCAGCTTATTGAAAACCATGAAGCATGTTTGGTTGTCATGTTATGTAATCTTATTTTTGGCAACATGGCAGCTTTATTCTTAGGTATTTAATTTTGGGGAGTGAATTTTAAATTTAAAAAAAATGTTCTGTCTTTTGACTTCATTCAAATTTTATTTTAGTCTACAATGATTTTTTTCTTTACCCTCAAAAGGGCTGTAGTGATTTTAAAGCCTCAAAAGGTTTTTATGAAAATAAAATATATTAAATGTAATTAATTTTTAAAAAATATGTTTTAATTGATTTTAAGAAAGAGGAAGGGAGAGATGGAGAGAAAGAGAGGAAAGAAACATTGTCCCTTTGCCTCCTGCACACACCCCTACCGGGGATCAAACCCAAAACCTAAGCATGTGCCTTGACCCAGAATTGAACTGGTGATCTTTCCGTGTATGGGAAGGTGCTCAACCAACTGAGCCACACCAGTCAGGGCAAGTCATTCTTGATTTTAGTTATGTAATTCTAATAAAATACACTGTGAAGAATACCAAGACTTCCTACGTTATGATTCAAGTTATAGAAAATGTACCAAATCACTAAGTCCCATCCCTTCTATAATGTAAACAACTTATGAAAAAAACACATATATTTGATTCTGAACTCACGATATATGTCATAATTCTTTAACAGCCCTCTTTTATTTCGCATAATTATCCCTCGTACTTGTGCTATATTTTTGTTCAAAGTGTATTTTCAAATTGAATTTACTTCTAACAGTAATGATCCTTATTATTCCTCCTGCCTTACAGATGAGGAGACTCTCTATGAGGGTCACTGATTTAATCCAAGTCACAGAACTAGTAGGTGGAAATGGGTGCTCCAAAATGTAACCCCATTTATTTTCCTGGAATAGTCTTTGTTCTACTGAAGCGGCTTCAGTATTCTCTCACTTTACTGTTACTGTGTTCTGTAAGCACTAATTCAGCACCCTATTGAAAACAGCGATGTGTAGGAGAGTACTCAAAGTAAAGCTTACTCTGCAAAATTATAATTGCTAGTTTGTGTAAGCATGCATGAAATGTGAATCTACTTATTTATATTCCTGGAGGACTCCTTAATTCCTGAAACTATTTGATACTAAGTAAGTAGAAATACAGCTGCAGAACATAGGACCAGAGGAAGTAAACTACTTAATATTTGTTTTATAACTAAAACAAACTGATTCGTCATTTTGAGGCTTGAATACAAATATATCATTTCTCTTGTCCAAATAATTGCTAGAGTCCTAGATGTTTTTAGTGTTAGGGAGTAGGGCGCTTCCTTGCTGAACCTGTCCCATCCACTCTATCTCTAAATGACCAGATAACCGAGACTTTGGATGTCAAGTCAAAAGGATTGACCCATCTTCCTGACAACAAATATTAGGCAAGGAGATGATTATAAAGAATTGTCTGTCCTCCAGAAGCTATAATTCAGTTGCTGCCTCGCTGCCTCACTGTGTAACAGCCTTCTCAAAGAGTTCCCATGCAGCCTCTTAGCTCTATTTCATTTCATAATTTTCAAAATGGTACCATGTTCCAAAGTTAGAGCAATTTTACTTCACCTCCATATACTTAACCTTATCCTCAAAGCAGGACATTTTTCCAGGTAATTATGCCTGGAGATACTTCTAAGTTTTATTCCTATATTATGCCTGAGATTGTAATACCCACAAAACTGTAAGCCCTTTGTGTGACTGCACGTCACCGGCCTAGACTGCAGATTCCTTTAGGGAAAATTTCCTTTAGGACCCTTGATGCATATTTAAGCCAGAAGATGAACCACAGTTAGGATCATCTCTAATTTTCAAAAGGTTCTGATAAAGTCAACACATTTGTCAACACAAATAGGCCATAATTTTATTCAATTTCTTTTATTAAAAGATCTCCTTAATATATATTGAAATACATTCCCCCTCCATATATACATACCAGCGGGTAAGAGAGTGATACAATTTTCATCAAACCGCCAATGATTCTATTACATGGGACAGCAAATTTCTACAGAACTTTTTGTTGTGGAAATGAGACTTCATGCAGTGTTTTTTGCCATAAAAACAAAAATAAGTCACATCTAGAAGGTGCTTTGCTTGAGCAAATTGCACAGCAGTTTCTACGATTCTGTTGTTATTAATTCAATGTCCCCTACCCTCAGTCTAACAATTCTCTTTTTTAAAAAAAAAAAAATATATATATATATATATCTTTATTGATTTCAGAGAGAGGAAAGGAGAGGGAGACAGACAGAAACATCAATGATGAGAGTCATTGATCAGCTGCAGCCCGCAACCCGGGCATGTGCCCTGACCGGGAATCGAACCCCGATCACCTGGATCCTAGGCCGACGCTCAACCGCTGAGCCACACCTGGCTGGGCAGTCTAACAATTCTCAAAGGGAACCAAAATCCCCAGGTGGGAGGGCAAAATGAAATCACAAGATATGCTCACTAATTTAATATGTTATTGTATTTTATTATAAAGATTTTCACAGTTGAAAGTTTCATAGAGGTGCCATGTACACTCACCATTCAAATTCTATCATTAGCATTGCACTATATCTGATTTGTCATATATTTATTCATGTATTCATTCCTCTATTCACCAATTGACCAAACTTATTTTTTTCCTGGTGCATTTTAAATAAATTACACACACTGTCCCCTTAAAGTGTCAGAATGAAGACAATTAGATAGCTTTTAATATGTTATTTTTTCTTATGTTGTAAAATTTGTATAAAATGGAATGCATGCATTTTAGTAAACATTCTATGAGTTTTGCCATTCACTTACATAAAACACCCCTTGGCAATTACAGAATATCATTCTTACCCCCAGAAAGTTGGCTCTTACCCTTTCCTAGTCAATCTCTGCTACACCCCTAGATAAACATCATTATGATTGTTTTCTACTATAGAATCAGTTAGCCTAGAAGTCCATAAGTATAGAATGATCATGCAGTATGTACATTTTAGACAGGTTTCCTTGATTTAGTGTAATACTTTTAAAATTCTTTTATATTGTTAAGTGTAGGGACAGTTTTTGTCTTTTTATTGATGAGTAAGAAATATATCATTGTATAAATACAACATAATTTAATAATTCTCCTATTGATGGGCATTGCAGCTTCTTCCAGCTATTTGCTCTTATGAAGGAGCTATTATAAACATCCCTCATACAAATTTTTATAACATTTGTTGTCATTTCTTTTGGATAAATACCTGAGATTAAAATTGCTGAATCATAAGGTGGGTATGTATATAATTTTATTTAAAATGTCAAATTTTCCAAAGTATTTTGTAATCCGACAAAAATGTGTAAAACTCTGATTGTTCTACATATTTGTCAATATTTGCTATTGCAGGTCTATTTAATTTTAGTCATTTTTGGTGAATGCACAACAGTAGCTCATTATGTTCACACTTTTTCATGCACTTATTGGCGTAATACAAATTATATATATATAGTGAAGGGCCTTTTAAGGCTTTTACCCATTTTTATTATTGGATTGTTCTACTTACTGTACTTTGTCAAAGAGACTCTCACACAGATGATCACTTCTCTATTTTCCTAATGTTTTCATTGTACATTGTTTTCTTAATGTTTTCATTGTTTTTAATTTTGATAATGTCTAATTTATCTTTTTTTCCCCTTTAGAATTATTTGTTTCTGTGACTTGTCTAAGAAATATTTACCAGCCTTTCCAAATCAAGAAAACATACTCATAAATTCTCCTCTACAAATTTTATGGTTTTAAGTTTTATGTATAGGCCTATGGTTCCTTGTCAATTTAATTTTATGCTTGTAGAATATGAGGTAGGCAACATATTATTATATTCATATTCATATTCATATTTAATAATTCCAGTACCATTTGTTGAAAAAACTTCTCTTGCCCCACCAGCTTGCTTTGGAGTCTAAGTTGAAAATTAAATGACCATGTAAGTATGGGTATATTTCTGGGTTTTCTACTTTGCTTTATTAACTTGTAGATTGATTCTTATACCCCAAACCACATTCTCTTAATTACTGTAGCTTTATGGTAACGCTTAAAAACAGCTAGTCTAAACCTTCCAGGTTTGTTTTTTTATAAGATTGCTTTGAATGTTCTAGGTTCTTTGCTATTCCATACACATTTCAGCATCAGACTGTTAGTGACTGAAAAAAACAAAAAACAACTTGCTGAATTTTGATCTGACATTGCACTGAATCCAAAGATTAATTTGAGAGTAATTAGCATCTTAACAATTTGTAGTCTTGAAATCCATAACAATGGCTTCATTCACTATTTATTTAGATCTTCATTAAGTGTAGAAGTCCATCACATATTTTGGTGAATTTATTCCTGAATATTTTATGTTTTTAACACTCACACAAATAGAATTTTTATATTTTTTATTGAGAATGTACAAAAATATAATTGCTTTCTGCATATTAATTACATATCCTGATATCTTACTAAATTCACTGATTAGTTATAGTAATTATACTGCAGATTTCTGATGATTTTATAGGTAAACAATAAACCATCTGCAAATAAGTTTACTTCTTACTCTTTCATATTTGTATCTTTATGTCTATTTCTAACTTTTTCAAATGGTCAAGATCTCCATAGAAGTATGAGAATGTTCCCAACTTGTGAGAAAGTATTCAAATTCTCAATATTAAATGATGTTAGCCCTAGGGTTTTCATAAATGTCCTTTATTAGATTGAGAAAATTGTATTCTATTACTAAGTTGCTGCAAGTTTTAATTTTGAAGATGTGTCAAATTTTATCAAGTGCTTTTTCTCATTTATTGAAATTTAATTAGTACTTTTTCTTCTTTATTTTGTTAATACAATAAACTACATCTATTGATTTTTGGAAAATTCAATTGATCTCGCATCTCAGTGACAAAATCTATTGACTATGATGCATTACTCTTTTATATATTGCTGGATTTGATTTTTAAAAATATTGCCCTGGGTAGTTTTGCACATTGGTTAGAGTGTCAGCTCATGGACTAAAGGATCTCAGATTCGATTCCAGTCAAGAGCATATATCTTAGTTTCATGCTCAACCCCCAGCCCTGGGTTGGCAAGTGCGGGAGGCAACCGATCAATGTATCTCTCTCACATCAATCTCTCTCTCTCTGAAAAGCACTGGAAAAAAATATCCTCTTGTGAGGATTAAATATATATATATATATATATATATATATATATATGTATATATATGTATATATGTATATATAGTTGCATATAAGCTCATGGGGCACTTTAAAGTCTAGTATTATTTCATTTACATATATACATGATTTTGGAAGTGTTCCTTTCTCCACTATATTGCAAATGAGCTTGTGTTAATATTATTTTTGTGATTAATATTATTTTTCTTTTAAATGTTTGAAAGAATTCACCAGTGGTATTGTTCCCCTTGAAATTAGCTACTTAATATTAATAATAGGAAAAGGAGCCAAGGGAAGGCCAAATATTATAAACAAGGTCATCTGGGCAGCTTCATCAGAAAGTTGGAACTTTACACTCCCCAGGGAACCACCTGTCCATTCCCCGAAGATCACTGGGGGAGGGGTTCCAACCAAGCCGAAATGGATACATGCTCTGTGAAGTTTGGGCGGCTATGAAAACTGGTTTAACCTGGGAAAATATAATTGACTAGAGGGGTGGAGCCACTGCAAGCACTCAAATCCTGAAAGATTCATCGGTTAAGCTCCCAGTTAAAATCTGCAGACAAAGGAATTCTCTCTTGTTCCTTCTGCTCCACTCCTGCTTCCTTGCCCTTGCTTGCTTTGTGACTCGAGCTAGCCCATGTGGTCCTCGAAGCTGGATGGCCCATGGCCCTGTGTACCCCGCATGCAATGGACTGCAGTGGGGAACACTAGCTAACCTAGCCAGATGCTGGATGGGACTGTACCATGAGCAAAGATCTGGGCAGTGTCTTTGATCTTAAACTTGAGGAAGATGAAATGAGACTTTTTCCATGGAATGGAAGAAGGTGAGACCTTGGAGGGAACTCCCTTAATGCTACCTCAGCAATAAAACTTTCCATAGGTAAACTTTAGATACCTCATCCTCCCACGGGGGCCTCAGGAAATTCTTGCTCCCACAGCACCCCAAGAAGCCCACTTGCTCCAGCAACAGGTGGGGACACAGAAGACAGCCAGCCAATAACAATATCATCTGGTCCTGGAGTTTTCTTTTTGAAAGTTTATAATAATGCACTCAGTTTATTTACTAGACATAAGTTTATTCAGAAATTGTCCTTTATCTCCTGAAAAAAAATTTCATTTTTAAAGAAAATTATTTGTTTAAGTTTTTGGCAGAAAATTGTTCATAATGTTATCTTTATTATCTTGTGCACGCCTGTGCTACTTGTACTGATAACCACCCTTCATTATTGATATTGGTAATTTGTGTTTTTGTTATCCCATTTCTTGATAAATGTAGTTAGAAGTTTATGCATTTTATTGGTTTCTTGGATGTATACGTTTTAGCAAGCATTTAACTTTGCCATTCTCAAAATGCAAACTCTGTCTCTTAGGCAACCAACAAGCCCCAGGTTAATTCTATTATCTCCAACTGGAGTCTGTCTCTAACATGCATCTTTCACAGGCAAGTTGGAGATTCAGAGGAGTTTACCTACAGAATTTGGGGTTTCTTCACTTTGGCTACCTCCTCTCTCCAGTTTATCTTTCATTTTATAACAGCTGTGCTTGCCCCCTAAACACTGTCTTCTGCTTTTTCAGGCTGAAAATACTACCTTTTAATCATTGCTTTAACCAACATTTTTATGTCCCAGAGATTTTCCTTAAGGCTTAAAGCCAGTAAACAACAGTAAAGTTATTCCAAACCTTCTCCTTCTTTCAGTATTTATAATCCTTAATCTGTGTAAGGATAGGTCTAGTAAGGACTTACTCATATATATATGCCAGAACTGGACTCCCCCCAGTTTTACTAAATCAAAATAATTCATTGTACTGATATTCCAATTGCTTCTGGCAGTTTATTTATAATTAGAGCAAGATAAAATATAAATGGGAAACATTTTTACTTGAATTTATTGGGGTGACATTGGTCAACAAAATCATGTAGAATTCAGGTGTATAATTCTGTAATACATCATCTGTATATTGTATTGTGTGTTCACTACTCCAAGTCTGCCTCCCATTAATGTTTATCCCTCCTTTGCTCTCTCCTTCCTCTCCCCACCCCCTTTCCCTGTAGTAATCACCATACTGTTATGTGTCTAAGGGTTGCTGTGTTTTTTTGCTTAATTCTTTTTTTTTTTTTAATATGTTTTTATTGATTCTTAGAGAGAGAATCATTGAAGAGAGAGAGAAACATCGATTGGTCACCTTGCCTCCTGTTAGGTACCCGCACCAGGATTGAACAGTGACCTGGGCATGTGCCCTGACAGGTAATCAAACCAACGACATTTAGGTGCATGAGATGATGCTCAACCAACTGAGCCACACAGGCCAGGGAACTTAATACTTATTTTTAATGAAAGCTTTGGCAGTCAACCATTTCAAGTATCAAAAATAGAACAAAAATTTTGTAACATATTTTTTATGTAATTCCATTGGTAGAAAATTTCATTTTCTTGACAAAGTTATATAGGTTTATCCAGAACAGGAATTGGCCAACTATGGTTGCCAGGTTGAATTTGGCCCACTACCTATTTTTGTAAGTGAAGTTAAATTTGAGCACAGCTACCTCTGTTTATTTATGTATTGAATAGGGTGCCTTCTCACTATGTTAACAGAATTGAGTAGCTGAGACAGAGACCATAGAGCCTGCAAAATCTAAACTAGATACTCTTTATAGAACACCAAAAATATTTACTCTTTCTACAAACTTTGGAAATCAGATTTACTAAGCACAATCTACAATATAGTATAAACTTCTTTAAGGTGAAATTTTGTTAATTTGAGGAGTCTGGAGTATGTACAAATTGTTGTATCTTGTATACTGGTGGCAGATAATACTTCTTTCTAGTTAGAAATCAACCCTTTACTTCCATGCTCAAACCATTGAATTATAAACCATAAAACTTTTATTTTATCATCATTATTATTCTATTTCACTATAATGATTGCTAGTTTTTATAAAATATACTAATAATACCTTCAGCTGTCATAATATCATCTGTGTTAGCATGTTCAAATATAATTTTAAAGACATATAATTTATTTATTTTTTTGGTATGGAACTTGTCTCTTTAGGATAGGAAGAGTTCCTTTTTCATTAGTCCTGTATGCCTTTAGTTTTATCATGTCTCCTATTTGTTGGTGTTTCATATTGTATATTTAAAAGCACATTACCTATGGATATAAGGAATCTAGTAATGACATTTCTTATAGTGAATGGCTAACAAGTCATAATAATATACAGTTGTGGGCAAAAGTAGGTTTATAGTTGTTCATATGGAAAATAATGCACTAATAAGTAAATAATAATACAAGAATAATCTCTGTGTTTCACATACTCAGGACTCTAAACCTACTTTTGCCCACCCTTGTATTTCTGAAGGCAAGGGTCTCTTATAATGTCCATTAGCCATTGATCAAACAGACATCCCCTAATGTGCTCCCTATTATTGTTTCTCCATTGGCCCTCATCATTGAGATGAGTCGGGGATATAAAGAGTTAAAAAGCAAAACAACTGAAGGGAAGAAGATTGACCTTAAATGTTCATTATCAGTATAGTGAACTATTTAAGTCAATCAAGAAAAAGAAAAAAAAAAAAAGAAAAAAAAAAAAAAAATATATATATATATATATATATATATATCCCACAAGCAATCTTAAAGCTGCAGTATTCTCTTGAAAATAAGATGAGTGCAGGCTTTTTAAAGGGATATGCTGACTTTTATGAGTGTTTCACATGTTGAAACTCAACAGAGATCATTTTCTTTTAGACTTTTATTGAACTTGTCTATTTGTCTGTCTTCATTTGGGAAGGGCAGAAGGGAATGAAGTGAAAAGGACTATCTGCTCCACTAATATAACTATTACTCATATTTATCCCACTTTTAAACTCCAGTCTTAAAATTCATGTGAGTATTAGCATTTGTAAAGTTACATTGCTTCATATCTAGTTCTTCTGACCAATTTCCTTTCTGAAAAATATTGATTTACCTTTTGCAGGGTCAGCCTAAAAAACATCACAAGATACAATAAATCCTTTTAATCTTCCTATGTCCACATTTGGTCTTAATCTCCTTGTTCATTTTGTGGCACACAAATCCAGAGAAAAATTTTATTTTTCTCAGAGCAGAAAAACACGTTCTGTGGCTTTTTCATGTTTAACAATTCAACAACCTTTTGCTTAAGATTAAATACTTCATTGTGTCTATAGGCAGTTGCATATTTATTATGTCCAAGGCAGTGGTATTTGAAATAAATGGAATTGAATGACTCTGTAAAATAGTTTCTGAAATCCATATATTGGTAGTTGCTCCATCTCAAAGGAAAAGAAGATATTTCCAATCCCTACTATGAATAGCGCTGTCTATGTGAGACACACCAAAGCTGTAAAAGTGAAGGACATTTTAATACTGATCATTGTGACTCAGTTCCTTTTTTGCTGTTCATCTGAATTCTTGGAATGGAAATGGTTCTTCATATTTTTTATTATTTGCCTAAAATAGAAAGGACCTATTTCTCTGGATTTTTAAGTCCATGTACTACAATTTCACAACATCTTTGAAGTCTGCTAGTTAATCATCTTTGTCATATGAATATTTACCAAAATACACTGGATATTAAACATATATAAAAATATGTGTATAATATACATATAGCATATATGTATATATGTAGACATTATATATATTATATGTGTATATTGTGTATATATTCATCCATGTTGTTAACTTCAAGCCTTACTCTCACCAGACTGCCCTCCACACTTTTCTGAGGTAAGTCCCAGGACATGACCACATCTACATCTTTTCTTTTACTCTTCACTCTACCTAGAATTTTTCATCAAAATATACTTGTGTGACTTTTTTCCTTCCTTCTGAAAGTTATCAGAAAAAACACCTGTGAGTCATCCTTGTTTCTTATTGCCCTCCTTTATTATGTTATCACAGACACCAGTCACAAACTAAGGTATACAAAAACACATCTTTCTTCATTTTCCTACAACTTCCCAGAGTATATTTTGGGGAAGGAAAGAATCAGGGTAAATGCCAAAGCAGAACACTTATTTCCTGTGAAAACTCATTCATATTTTTATTTCTTATTCATTGCAAGTGAACATGGTTAAATTGTAGATATCTTCCTTTCTACTTTTTTATATGCTGTGTTGATTCTAACTCCTGAGGTTCATAGGAGCCTTGGACAAGTCTTAAATTTTCCTGTACAAATATCTCCTAGTGTGTACAATCATCCATGTGACTTTTGAGCTTCATCATTCCTGCTTGTTAGCTGTTGATTTTTCTCCACCAGGGTGGGAGGGGCATGAGGGTAAGAGTGGAAGGGTGTCACTGAAGCCATTGAATCTCAGCTGCATCTTGTTTATGTGATCTACTCTAATATCTGAGGCTACAATGGGCTTATCATAATCATTAAACCACCTTTAAGCTGGAGGTTTTCTCCTCCAGCCATTTTGCTTTTTTTTTTCAGGGATATGAGATGTTTCTACTCCTCCTCTATGTTTTTGACTGGTGTTGGGGGTCTCAGGCTTTCATGTCACCCTCCCTGGCCCTGATTTTAGGTGCAGCCCTCTTTATTCTGCCTCTACACAGGACACCAAGGATTCCTATGGTGATGACCACCTTCCTGGCACTCTAGGTCCAAAGGGAAGGATTAGTGGCAGATATTCATCAACCTACTCCTAATTATGATTCTTTAAGAGTGCCATCAGTTTTCTGTTTTGAAGAAGTCCTCACTACTGAAAGGTGAAAGGTTACCTATGATAGGAAATCACTGCGGGGAAAGAATAAAACATTTTTTGATATGAAAATGTTATACATTCCAGTTAGGTTGGCACCGACACAGATCATATTTATTATATATCACACTGTGTTTTCAGTTGTGAAAAAGAAAAACACAACAAAAAACCTTCCGTAATTCTCCTTAATGCCATTCGGGATTTCTTTGCTCAGAGAACGGCGCCTACGTTCTGAGAGCAACCACATCACGTAATCAAGGTAAAGTACCTGGTTTCTGATCATTCTCTAGACAAAGCCTTTCTCACAAAGATATCTTGCGTTTCTCTCATACATCATTGGATTATCAGGGATGTCGGGAGGGCATCCTGTCATTGATGCAAACATGCTCCATGCTCATTTTACACATTATTTCAAGGCAGTGATTTTCTCTTAATCCTTTTGCTCCTCTCATGGTAGAATACAAGCATTTTCCTTATTTCCTCCTACACTTACTGGGGCTTCAAGACACACTTATCTTGGGCTCTGTCTGACCAACTCTTCTGTCACCCATCTTCTTTCCAGAAGTCAAGCATGCATGTCCTCTATTTGGTTGTCTCCAAGTCTATCTGAATTTCTGTTTCTCCCCCTAGGACTTCTCACATGGGGGTGACTCTCTCCATTTTCCTAATCTGCCAATGTTGTTTGAGCTTTGTTGATACTGAGAAATGTGTTTTTCTATGAACAATGGAAAAAAGTACCTTTTACAGCTGCCTTAAAATTATCCCCATTTTTAAAGTTGGATTCCCATCCTGAATTTTAAAAGCAGTCTCTAGTCATTGAACTCCTGGGGTGTGAGAAACCAATGAAATATCTTCCTTTTTGAGGCCCACCAAATTGTAAACCTATTCTTGCTCAGATCCTTCTTCAGTTCAGGAAGACTTTATATAAAATATATAATTTTGACCCTATTGCTTTTACTCTTGACCTTTGATGTCACATTAGTGGAAAAGCGTCAATTCCCTCAGAACATTTTCCTTGTTTGCCAAAGTAAGTTCTAATGATCTTTTCAAAATGTAAATTTGATCATTCCATCAATCCTGCTTAAAATACTTTAATGGTTTCCCTATGCTTCAAAGAAACAAAAATATATATAAATTATAGGTACGCTATACGTACGTAAATCTTTGGCATGGTCTAGAAGATATTGCATGGTCTGGCTCCTGAGGTGTTCTCCATCCTGTTTGCTAGACTCCACCCGCATTGACCTAATTTCAATTTCTTGAAAATATGCTTCCTTCCATATTCTTATACACCCACTTTCCTTTATAGTCCCCTTTTCATACTTAGCTGTTATTATTATTTTTTAAATCCTTACTTGAAGATATGTTTTTAATGATTTAAGAGAGAAAGAGAGGGAGAGAGGAAGGGAGGGAGAGAAACATCGATGTGAGGGAGAAGCATCGATCTGTTGCCTCCTGTACACGTCCCATCTGGGGATCAAATCCATAACCCAGGTGTGTGCCCTGAACTGGATTCAAACCTGCAGTCTTTTGGGCTATGGAATGATGTTCCAACCAACTGAGCCACACTATCCAGGGCACTTAGGTTTTATTTTTAAGTTCAATCTCAGTTTGAGAATTCTGCTCAAGGAATCTTTTACTCACCTCTGAATTTAAGATAAGCTTTTTTGCTGCATCCTTGCATATTACCAATATTGACATAATCTTTGTCCTATATTTAAAAATAATGATAAAATTTTTCTTATAGTTATCTGAGTTTGAACTTTTAAAAGATCAACTCAATTGCAATCAATTGTTTGGTTGATATGTGTCTTTACAATAGAATATAAATTCAGTTAGAACAAAATCCTCATCAGGTAATACATGATCTAGTCTCACTATTGTTTTCCCAACATCTAGCAGAGTATCTGAAACATGGTGGGCCCTCAACAAACAACATGAGTAAGGAATGGACATGTGTCTACTACCTCTTCTCATTCTTTCTTCCTCTGCACTAAGCTTCAACCCACTCTCACCTTTCATTTACTTGAGAACATCCATAATCTTTTTCTTTTTTTGCATATTATTTTCTTTTCATTTTTTACCTAGCTCCATATACTTCTTCAAGACAGAGTTTAAATATTACTTTCTCATAGACATATTCTTGGGCCAAAAATATAAAATGGGTCCACTGATATTTCTTTCACTCAACATACACACATTTCACTCACAGCGATTGTTTCATATCTCCATTCCTCAGTAAACTATAAGAATCATAAAGTGTGAAGTGTACCATTTGGAATACCCCACATCTAGCACAAAACCTGGTGCCCATAGATGGCTCCTCATAATGCTATTTATGAAGTTGCAGGGTTTCTGAATTAATATATTGCAGGAGAATTCTTGCTGTGAGCTGCATTTGAGCTGTGTCATCAAAAAATGGCATTATTGAACCAGTTAATCTAATGTTATTTCTTATATTAATGCTAATTAAAGAGACAATTATCTTGCCCAAAAGAAGGTAAAAATATTGCCCAGGAACATCAGAGAAGCCATGCCCTATAACCTTTTGTTCTCTTAACTTCCTGCCAGAAATCACCTGTTTAGCTCAGCTTAACCATTTCCATTACATATTTACTATGCAACTTCTTTGTAATACTCATTGTTCAGGGTATTTGGTAAGAAAATGTAAGACATATGCATTGACTTCAACATTTTCGTGGTTATGTTGATGAAACACTGCAAACTTACCTTATGCTAGTAACACCAAAAATTTTCCATATAATAACAATGGGCAAATGGTGTGGTACTAAAATGCAGGACTTTAAAGAACTAAGTGATCACTAGAGGTCAGAAGAGACAAAGCAAATCAAATGTCTTAAAGGAGCTAGGACTTGAGAGCTTGTCCCTGAGAACTAAATAATATTTCATGAAAAGGAGAAGGAAGATATTATTTCCAGATGATATCTACACAATTATTGAACCATTGCAAAGCCCCTATTCCTTTTTTATTTTTTAAGAGGGTCATCTCTGTCACCTGCAGTCATAGATGTGCAAAGTCACCCCCAGTGAAGTTACATTACCTCTTGAGAACCCCTGCCACCCCAGTTACCATTAACATTTCAGGTATTTACTTTTAAAAATAAATTATAACATATTATAAACACAAACTTCATTACAATTGATTTAATCTTATTTGTGTCTCCGATAACCAGAAGAGAGTACATTATTTATTGATCTGTTGTCCACATTACTACTACAAAATGATTTCTGACTTACAAAGAATGACCTGTAGAGTCAAATGTCATCTCCTACTCAATAGAGTGCTAATTTCTGTTACTAAAATGGTCTCCTTAGCCTAGAAATGTAATGCATACGTTGCTTATTATAGGATTTCAATAAAATATTGATGTGCTAATACCTTATCCACTTAAATGATATGAGGTCGGGGGTTCAAGAAGAAGACTAGTTTATTCAGAATTTCATCATGGAGGGTATTCAAGATGCAGGAGCTCTGGATGGGGAAAAGAGGAATGCCCAGCTGTCATGCATTCTAAAGATTTTACTCTAACAATGTTTGTGCTACATTGCAGTTCTGGAAGGGACTCTGTGAAGTGGAATTTGAAGTAAAATTTGTTTCAGTACATTAATGGGGCCATATTAAGATCTTTTACATCATCATCATTTTATGCTATGTACTATTATTTCTTTAATTTATGTAGTACCTTATATTTTCAGTCATATAGCACAGAAAGTATAAAACTGGCTTTAGGTAGTAATTGGCAATTAACTAAGGTAGGCCATGTAGACAACAAAAGTATTTATTATTTAGAGCCAGACAGAATTCCTTCACCCACATATCTATGCATCATATTAGCTGGAAGTTGTAAAATTTTTTGAAAACTGCAAAATAATTTATTGAAATGACAACCTTTTGAAATGAGAAACACACATTTCTAAATATATTTTTTAAAATATAAAGGATGTGCAGAAGGTTCTGGTACAATGCCCAAATTCTCCTCCCTAATGTCTCAGGGTAACTATTCAAATAATTTATTTTCTAATTTGTTCTTGATGCTTCTTTTGCAAGGTTGTGGGGACTCTTTTTTGAAGATTCAAGTAAGGTTCTTGTGCTTTGCTATCTAGGCTGATGTCAGCCTCAGGGGGTCTTAGTCTTTGCTTATGCTGTGGGTCAAAGCAGTGTTTAGAACACCATCATCTTTATCAACTGTCTTCGACAGTCAGCCTCACTTCCCTCCAACATATTCTGCAAAATGCTGGCTTCCTGTTTTACTATCTAATGGTGAGGCTCTTCTCGTAGTTTCTGCCTCAAGCCTGGACAGCCCAAGCACTGCGATTGACAGAATTCTATCTGCTGGGTGCGGTCTTACATCCACAACTTACCTTCTGCTTTTTATGAGTAAAAGCAAAGCATTATTTTTAACATTCTGGGTTGGAAACAAGTTTTCTATTCTTTTAATAAGAGCTGACAATAATTTACCCTGTTCTTCCTTAGCTCCGAAAGCTGCCCGTCCTAATAAGTTAACTAAACCTTCATCAATAACGATGGCTCTGAATCTGTTATTCAATCACTTCATGACCAGTTTTATGCAAATTATCTTTTCACATGTATTACTATACTTGATCTTTACCTGATATGTCAGAAAAAGAAAAATACATATGCATGTGCACATGCATCCACATGCACACACACACAATGCATTCCTTTTTAATTCATTGCTTTTGGTCTCTGTGAAACTATACTTGCGGGCTAAGGTGTCTGGGACTACTGCCTCAGATGGGGAATTAGGTAGCAGGATACAGAGAATAGAGCCAAATTATATACTTCTAAGTATCTAAGCAGCCTTGAAAAGCAGGGTTCTGATTTGCAAGGACAAATCCTTTTGAGAGAGAAAAGGTTTCAGAATTCAGAAAGCCTGTTTTTGCATATCAAAAGCAAACCCCAAAAGAATCAGGCTTAAGGCTTCTGCTACTTAAAAAAAATTTGGAAGAGCCAATTTCCCCCTTTCTTTACTAAGCAAAACCAGAAAAAAAGTAGGGGAAAGCCATGAGTTATTTGCTGATATGAGTTCAGAAAATGGGCCTGGCCTATAAGATACTCTTTCTTCAGGCAGTAGGAAACAGTAAAACCCCAGACAGAGTTTGGTTTGAATAATGAGTTCCAAGAGCCCTGTATCTCATTTGTCTTCGATGCCCTGGGAAATGGTGAGTTTTGAAATATCTCTGTGGCAGCATCCTGTTCAGGCAGGATTTTTGACACAGTGTCATGAAGGTCTAGGCAGAGAAGGCCTGAAAAAGTTCCCAGTTCAAGTGGCTCAAATTAGGGAGAATACTCAAATGAGAAGGAAACCATTTATGATCAAAACTGGTAAACTATTGAGAATTATAGAATGCATGATTAATAATTAAGTCAGCATAAACCAACTAGTCCAGGGAAAACCAGGGCATATAGTCACTTTAGAGAGGAGCCTAAAAATTTCAAGAGAGAGATCCAGACGACCCAGTATGAAATCAGAGATAGTATAAAATAGGGTATATGTGATCTGGGCTAAGGACATCTCATTAGATGACAGAGGGAACAGATACTGGTAATAAAAGATCGTGGAGAGAACATAGACATCTTAACATATAATACCGCTGGGCAGGGGATGACTACACATATCCAAAGATTCCATAAAACATAGGACATAAACAAGGAAGTGGAGAGTGAGAAAATTATAAAATAGGCTATGAACACTATTCATTATTTAATTAAGCTTATACTTAACAGCTAACAGTTTTATGATGACTTGAGTCAGAATTACTTATAGAAAAATAAAGTCTTTTTATTGAACTGTGTTTTTGGCATGAGAATAAATTATATAAGTTATACCTATAAACTAAATAGAACAGAAAATATTGATTCCATTTTTCAGATGAAGAAACTGAGGCTTTCCTTGGCTGGGTGGCTCAGTTGGTTGGCATGTAGTCCCATACACCAAAAGGTTGGGGTTTCAATTTCTGGTTAGAGCATATACCTAGGTTGTGGGATACATCCTGGGCCAGGGCAAGTATGGGGGGCAACTGACTGATCCTTCTCTCTCTCTCTCAAGTCAATAATTAAAAAAAAACAAAATAACATATTCTCAGGTAAGGAAAAACAAAAAACAAAAAACTGAAGCTCATTTACAAGCCAACCCAAAATTTGCAAGTATGTAAAATTTGCCGCTGGGATGAGAACCCGCCTTATCTTGTTCTTTGTGCAATATTTACAATAAGGTCTTGTTTTTTTATTTGTTTGTTTTTCTGTCCTGCTAATATAGAGGTATCCTTTAATCCATACTCTCATAAATGTATAATATTTTCCTTAAGATTGGGAGTACGTTTTGGGAATCAAGGTAGGGATCCAGATTTGTATAATCAGATTATTGCATGATTTTTTTTTGCCCTTTATTCATCTAGATAGATCTGTCTAGTACAGAATCCTGCTTGTAATTTTTTGATGTTTCTCTATAATTCATCATTGTTTATTGAAATATGGTTATATTTCTTTGTATTTATTATCCACACTCTACTCCACCTTTAAAATTTAACTTCAATGAAAGCAGGAAATTTGTCTTTTTTATTCACTTTCATAACATTGTGGCTAAACATTGCTGCACACATAATATGCAGAGAGTAAGAATTTGTTTAACTCATTCATTAATGAAGAAACAGTGATCCTCATTGAGTATGGCACTACAACAAACAGAATGTTGACTAATTAATTTCAAGTTTAATTTTGTGAGTACCATTACATTAATTATACTGCACGCAAACACATTCTCACTGATATCTCTAGAAGGGTCATCCTCTATCAGGCTAAATAATCACTTGGTGAACTAGTTAAAAATGCAGTTCTCAAATCCATCATTAAAAATTCTTTTTCAATGGATCTGGAGTAGGCCCTCCAAAAACACTTAATAATCATTTAACAAATACCTTAAAGAATATGGTCAAGTTGCCATTTCAATTCAGGCTCCAAAGCTTTTTGTCAGATTTCACTATGTAAAGCAAATTTTGTATACCTGCCAGCATTTTCTCCCCAGTTTTAAGTACTGATTTCTATAAATCAGTACATTTTTTCAATCATTATATTGAAAAAATATGGAAGATGAGACGCTTTTAAGAAAAAAAGTTATATGTGTACGATTGACATTGCATAGGACTTGGCCTTCAGTTTAAACATGTTCAAGTGGTAAGTTCATGAGACACAGTAATCCAAATACAGTAATCCAAAGAAGCATCTGGCAGACAAACCAGCATTCTTCATTGGAAGAAAACTGGGATTGCATTTAGTGTAAAAAAAAAAAAAAAAAAAAGCTAAGGCTTAGTAATATTGATTTTGTGTATGAAGGAAAGGCATTACAGTAATTCAATTACTGTTCACTCACAATGGGAATAATCTTTTTAGTGGATATTTTAATGACTGTTTGATAGAATGATTAGCAAAGAAAATTTTAAAAATGTAATTTTTTTCTCACCTATGGAAACATTTACCTTGGGATCATAGGAACTTCAATGTGCCATTACTCTTGGTTCTATATCGAGGATGGTAGAAATCCATTTGAGTAAACACAAAGTGTGTGGTCTGCAATCTCTTCTCCAGGGGACCAGAATAATGATCTCTAACTCCATAGGATGCTTTACCCATTCTAATACTATATGACAGTACATCCTTCTTGGAGTTAATCTAATAGATATTTAGTTTCCAAGAACATGAGAAAGATGTAATTGTAACATGAACTCACCCTTAAAAACCTATGGCACAGTGGTTCTTCACACTAATGGTTGGTTGTCTGTCCTCGGTTTGTTAGATCCATTAGTGCCCTTTACATAGTTGGTTTTGATATCAGCTCTATACTGACAATACCTAACTATCCAGCTCAGATCTACCCCTCCACCAAACTCCACACTCATATATCCAACTCCTAACCAGGTACTTCCATTTGAAAGACTACTGAGACATCTCAAATTCAGTTCAACACAACCCAACTGAAATTCCTGATCTTCCAGCAACCAGATACATCTTGTCAACAGCCTTCCTCACCCCAGTGGACAACTCTTCCATCCTTTTATGAGTTCAGTCTCCAAACTATATTTTTTTCTTTGAGCATTTTCCTTTTTTCAGACTTACATATAATATTCTAGGACATTCTGTTGGCTCGACCTGCAAACGATATACTACTCCAATTACTTTTTACTTAAAGTTTCACTGCTACCAAACTACTGATTCAGGCCATCTTTATCTTTTCCCTCATTTGCTGCAAGAGCCTCAGAAAAAGTTGGAACAGCTTTACCAGTATTCCACCGCATTCTAATCTAAACAGAGCCAGAGGGAGCCATTAAAAGCAGAACTCAGAATACGTCACTATTCTTTTGTTTTTAATCCTCACTCAAAGAGATGTTTTTATTGATTTTTAGAGAGAGAGGAAGGGAGAGAGAGAGAGAAACATCGATGTGGAGAGAAACAGTGAATTCACAACCTAGGTGTGTGCCCTGACTGGGAATCAAATCCACAACTTTTTTGGTGTGATGCTCCAACCACTGAGACACCTGACCAGGGCTACTCTTAAAGTTTGTAATGGCTTTTTACTTCACTTACAGTAAAAATCAAAGTCCTGAAAATTACCCATAAGACTACACCATCTGGCATTCATGGAGTCTCCAAAAACTTCCCTGAAAACTCCCCCTTCCTTAACTTCCTTCCAGCCACATGAGTCTTTTTGCCCTCCCTTGAACTCCCCAGGCACAATCTCATTTTAAGGTCTCGCTCTAGGCATTCCCTTTTCTTCGTTTCCTCTTTGTCTATGTGGTGAAACCTCTCACTTCCTTCAGTCCTTGTTCAAATCTCACCTTCTTAATTATGGCAAGCCGGGGATGTGCCCTGACTGGGAATCGAACCATGACCTCCTGATTTAGGGGTCGATGTTCAACCACGGAGTCACCTTGGCCAGGCTGCTTCAGTGTATTTTTGTAAAATGCGTCTATGTTCCTTCATTCAACTGTAGTGCTTTACTTTTCAATGCTGTATACTTTTAAATGTACAGCATATGACAATTTATTTGTTTCTTCTATCAGTAAAAGGACAGCTGAGTTTACAGTCTTTATTGCTTATAGTTGACCTTACTCCTAATTTTTAAGTGTGATGATGATGAGACCTTTATCTGATTTATTAATTAACACCAAGAATCTTGTGTAATGCCTGGATTGTGGCAAGTAACTCAATAAATATTTGTTGGATTGAAATAAATTGAAGTAAAAGTTGGAGATTTCATTAGCCTGTTTTTGAAGTCTATTGTTAGAAAACAATGCAAACCCTTATATTTTGTTTTTTGAAAGTTTTTGCTTCTCATTGATACTTAGATAGTATTGATGTTGACTGACATAAAATAAGGATTTGGAGTTTGGGTGGAATATATTATCAGTGTGTATAAGCAATTTGGGGAAATAGAATTCAAATTGTTTTTGATGACCTAAATACAGCACACAAAATTGAAGAAAATTTGGCCAGAATTACGAAAAAAGTCTGACATTAGTCTTATATAAATACAATGGAAGCATCAAATGTCAATAATACAAACCCTCATATAATTTTTTAAAATTTGCAATATCTTAGAAATATCTTAATCCAACACTCTAGACAAAATAGAAAAATATTTTTAACTATACATGGAAAAATAGTTATCACGGATGAGAAACTTTTAAATATGTAAATTTAATTTCTCTTGGATAATATTTTATAACAAGTATTTGATAACATTCAAGAGAAGTAAATTATCAAGTTATTAGTGATTTATATGACACATTTAATTAACTGAATCAATAATGACAGTGGCATTAGAGGGATTATTCAATTCATTTGCTATATAATAATATACTGGTTAACACTTAAGAAAAGTGGCCAGTCATTATCAGTGTATCATTGAGCATTGTGCTAACATTAATCGAATCAAATTAATGTAGTGTTGCTTTTATCTTCAGCAGGCATTAATGAACGCTTCATCATTTCAAAATGTTGCTGTGACATATTATCAACATATCAAATGCTTAACTTAATGTTTAGCATAAAAAGGTTCATTGGATACTCATGTTAATGAGAACTTTTTTTCTTTTATTACAAGTATAATTAAAGGCAGGTATTATAAAGACTTGTAAAGATTATTTAAATATATTAATAGGACCACCTTAAAAGTTGTTCTTCTGAGGAATAATAAGACATTTAAAGTTATAGACTTTTTTTTCACATTCTACTTTTAGCAACTAGATCAGCTCATTTTTATTAAAAGACAGAAATATGACTTCATATTAATGATAGAATCAAAACAGATGGAGCTATCTAATGGTTCAGGCAGGAAATTGGAGTAGGAATTATAGCTTCTTACCCTTATATCTACCACTAATTCACTAAATAACCTTGGGCAAATTACTTAAGCTGCCAGGTCAAATTTTCTAAGTGCACATCTTCTTTTTTTATGCCCAGAGCTCATATTAACAGAAAAGGAAGCTCTGGAGATATAGTAAAAGGAAATGATATACTATAGAATGAAGGAAAAAGCCTTTGGCATGAAAGAGATTGTTTCACCCAAAGTTTCAGTTAACATGTGAACTACTGCAAATTCCAATTCCAATTCCAAGTACATGACTTATGGGCTCTCAGTAACCAAGCCTTTAATATCAGCATAATACTAGCTAACTTAATTTGTGTTATGATAGTATAAGTTTAGGATTTGCCTGGAAAATTATCAATATTTAAGAAATAAAATTGTTTTAGTCTCTTCCCCAATACCAAATGCTATCAATTTTTATTCTTAAAACAGCTTATAGACTTTTGTGCTCATTGTATCTAGACTCCACTGTCATAATTCTTAGGCACTCATGAAACTAGAAATTGTTCTCAGTGACTCCATTGTTTTTCCAAATTTATTTCAGCCTTCAGCCTTTTTAAAAAAGCATATAGATGATATTTAGATGAGAGAACACTTAGGAAATAGAGAAGGCTATGGCAGAGCTCTCTGAGCATCAACATTTACCAGCCAAGAAATAAAAGAACCTGAAAAGGAGAGTGGAATAGCCTTGTCTCTGTCTTCCATCTTCTTACTGACCAAATTCATTCAATTAACACCATACGTTGATTCTACCTCTTACATATTATTTGAGTCTATCCACAAATTTTCATTTAAATGGACATTTATCTAATCTGAACTTTTATTATTCCTTGGGAATTTTTGACTACTCCCCTTGTTTCTAATGTTTTCTCCTCAAAATAATCTTCACATCATCTATATAATGTGTCTCTGTGCTACTTTTATTATTATTATTATTTTTTAATACTTACCTGATGATATTTTTTCCATTGTTTTTCAAAGAGAGTGAAAGGGAGAGAGGAAGAAACATCTGTGTGAGAGAAGCACATTAATTGGTTGCATCCCTGACATGGGATCTAACCTGCAACTGAGGTACCGGTCCCTGGCCTGATTCAAAGCCAGGACCCTTCAGTCCGAGGGCCAGTGCTCTAACCGCTGGGAAAACCGGCTAAGGCTGTGATCCTCTCAACATCAGTTTTAATCTAGTACAGTGGTACCTCGGTTTTCGAAAGTCTCCGTGGACGAACATTTCAGTTTATAAAAACGCCCTAAACCCTAAAGGAAATGCTTCGGTTTTCGAACACTCCTCGGAAGTTGAACATGCCCCACGGCTTCTGCTGAGGGCAAGATCCTGAGGCTTAGCTGTCAGCTGCGGATCCCTCGGTTTTCAAACCTTTCAGAGCTCAAATGGTCTTCCGGAGCGGAGTACATTAGAAAACCGAGGAACCACTCAAAAAAGTCTGAACTTCTAATGTGCTAGCTACAAATAACACCCATAGATTTTGCTTATGCTTTCTCCTCTGCTGGAATTTCACATGATTCCTTTTCTAATATGCACCCTTTAGAACTTGACTTGAATTTCACCTCCATAAAGCTTTTATGATTTGTTCATACTGATTATTGGTATTCCCCTTCTGTATTCCCATAGTACACTGTATAGATCACTACAATTACATTTATTCCGTTGTTTTATACTTAATGAGATTTTCAAGTCTTTTCTATTAAATTTTGCTCTTTTAGAGGTGATGCTACATATGCCTAGTTCAAAATGTCAAAGAAAAATCACACGAAATAGAGTTAAACACACAAGACAACTTTATTCAAGATTATTGTAAGGGTCACCACTTGCAAAAGAGGAGAGTGGTTGAAATCAACTTCATTGCAAGGAAAGGTGGGAGATTTTTTAAGCACTAAAGTGAGCTAGTGGAAAAGTACTGGAGGATGTTAGGAAGGAAGCTGGTCAATGTGATTAGGCTACTTTTTAATTGGGCTTGGTGCTTATAGGAGTTAGGTTCCTACCCTCTCCCAGAGACTGGGAGAAACTGGCATTATCTTCTTTGATTCTATTTCAAATGGATAGCTCCAGGGTCCTTGATACAGAAAAATGTTTCCAGCTAGAGGTTGGAAGAAGATTTATAGCTCAAAAGAACAGAGAAAGAATTTACAATTGCAAGTTTTCTAAAGGAAATGTTCTAAGGAATGCAGGTCAGGGGCCTACAGTGAAAAAGAAACCCGCCTAAAGTTTAGTCAAGCTGAAGGGAATGTAAAGGCCACCTTGACTGATATTTATATTCACAGTTCTGAGACATGTTAAACACTCTGAGAATTTTACTTTGCTGCTATGGCCTCTAAAATTGAACAGGATATTCTAGTACAAACTTTTTCTTTAAAATAGACTGGTAAGGATACTTAAATGGTCATTTTAAAGAGCTGCTGTAGGTTGACTGTAGGCGAAAGAGTGAGAAACTTTTGGGGCCACAGTTTTATAGGAGACCCACAGTTCTGTGATTTTTTAATTTATTTATTTTACCTTAAAACACTCTACCAAATTCTCACAAAAAGATCCCGTCCTGACTTGGAGATGAAGGAGGTGAGTAACCATTGTGAAATTTGCCAGAAAACTTGGAAGAACAAAGTTCCACTTTCCAGAAGGAAAATCTTCACCAGAATCTTATCCTATGTAGGGGAGGGTATTTGTCTCTCTCTGATCCTCTCTACATTTGTTATCTCACTTCAGGGGGAAGAAGAGAAAAAGTTAAGAAACACCTGTGAAGTCACAGTCCAGGGTCATAGATCCACTAAAGAGACTGAGATTTAAGCATAAGAATATAAAACATTCCTGCTTATCCAATCCTTACCACCACCACCAGGCTTAAGAGCTTAAGGCATCACACTGTCTAAATGGTTTGTGAATCTGCTGTGATTCTTTCTTCTCACTCACTTTATACACATAGATAATTCTGGTGACACAACCCTTTTCCAAATCTATATTACCCTCTTATATTTATGAGAGGAGTAGGAGAGAGGAGTAACTAATATTGAGTTCTTATTTTGCATCTTACATTGCAGAGGTACTTTTCAATTTCTCTGCTTGTTTCAGCATTATTTCTATTTCAATATAAAGATACAGGGCTGAGATGGTGAATATTTTGCTCAAGGTCCTACAGCTTGAAATAGAAAATTTAAAAAAGCAAAAAGAAAACATAAATGCAGAAGTATGTTTTTTAAATCAGTTACTAAAATAGGTAAAGCCCTCATGAGCCTGATGATAGAAAAAATTGAGAAAAAGAGATGAAACTGAAACTGGACAACAATGGGTCTGGGCTGCCTGTCACCACTTGAGCCAATTAAGCAGAGACAGGGTTGAATTGTATACGGCCATTTATCCCAATATTGCTGGCAAATTGGGAAAATAGTAATGGTCATCCATGAAAATCTGCTCTGCCAACTGCCCATAAGCCATCTGCTTATATTGAGTAGAAGGACAAAGATTACATGGGAGAGAAGGAATTACAAGCCTGGGAAGTAGGCAAGGTGGTCTGGGGGTTGCAAAGGTCAAGTGTCTCTGAGATTCCATTGTTTCAAGAACAAGGTTGTTATTCTTTCCATGATGATGGGCAGCCCTCAGAAAAAGAGAATGGACTGCATTCCAAAGGTAATGCCCATGTCCCAGGGCATATAACTCCCAGCCAGGTTAGAAAGTGCTTTTTCTAGTTAGAATAGAACAATCACAGTTAACAGAACATGATTAATATTTTTTATAACTATAGCTAACAATCGCCATCAACAGAGCATGACCAACATCTCTGCCCCTAACAACACTAGAATAGAGAAGGCAGAGGTAAGCTAAAATAAAATTAAGTCCAAGAATTATAAGAGAAAGTTATTTGCAATTTTAACCAAAATAATGGAAACTTTAAAAAATAAACAATTTTTAATCTAAATATAAATTACCAAAATTTCCTTTAGAAGAAACAAAAAACCATAATTTTAATTGTCATAGAAAAAATGAGTAGGGGATTAAAGTAAAAAAAACCCTTATCAAACATGTTCACAGTTGAATTTGATCTATACTTTTCAGATCATATTTCAGTTCTCTAAATTATTGAAGATGTATAAGATGGAAAATTTTCCAATTCATTATATAGATCTAAAATAACATATGATTATATCAATTGAGGATAAAAAGGCATTTAATTAAACTCAAATGTTAATTCTAATAAGATCTCTTAAAAATTAAGAACAGATGCTAAATTATTTAAATGTAAGAGATTATTTTACAAAATTGAACAGCAAACATCATTTTAAATAGAAAAGCACTAATATAATTTATTTAAAGCAATGATGTTCTTTATCATCATTGTTATTTGTACATTTTTTGGAAGTTTTAGTAAATGGTGTAAAAAAACAAAATAACTAGAGTAAATATTAGAAGAGATAAAGCTATCTTTTTCAACTGATAGTATAATGTTATACCTTAAAGCTTAAATATCTTACTTTAAATATTCTATAACTAAGGAATAAGATTCTGTGTAGGCATGTGGATTCATTCTTTATTCTTCATTATAGCAATAAACCTAAAAATGTAAATGAAAGAAAAAGTTACACTGAAAATCTAGGCAAAAAGTATGCATGTGTATTACATAGGATTAACATTTTAAAAGGCATAATCCTTAAATGAAGAAAGCTATCATAGTTTTTGAATACATTACAATATGGTCTTAGTCAGTGGGGAGGCACAATATCCTTTATTGCTCTTGACCAAAAATGCAAAATAAGAAAAATATTAATTGTACAAAAATAATTTATAAATATAATACCATGCAATTTGTTAGATTTGGGAAAATAACCTGAAAATGTAAACATTCAGATAAAAACCTCTAATAGAGCCATATGAAAAATATAAACAGTGTGGTGAAACTTCCCTTACAGATACCATAGTGAAATAAAACAGAGCAACAAAATAGACCATCATTACTTACATAACAATCAATACATTACACATTTGTTATTTCAATCTAGTGTAAAATAGTTAATATATACACACAGTTTAAAATTCACCAGGAAGAAAATAGAATTGGATGTACTTTTTATATCATAGACAAAAATAAATTCCAGATAGTTTTGTTGCCGATGGAAATGGAGTCCTTTCATGGAGTTGCAAAAAAAAAAGCATTTCTGGGGACTCCAGCATAGGAGGTCGAGGTGTCGTGGTAAGACTGATTAAAACAGAAATAAAAGACTGCCCCAGATTCCCAGTGTCTCGTCTGTTTGTCCCATTGTTGAGGAAGTCCTGCCTTATCTTCCCCAAGCCCAGGAGTAGGGCCAGGGTCCAGAAATGCTGAGCCATTCATTCCTAGTCCAGTTCAGTCTCTGTCTCCACTTAGCTGGCTCAGCCTCTGCTCCCAGCGGGCTCCAGCCACCCTGAGCTGTGTGCCCAGGTCTGCAGCTTGTACTTGTGAGTCTCCGCCTGAAGCCCGAGCTCGGGGCCTGCACTTGGTGTCCAGGAGGCCGCTAGGCCTGCATGGCTGCTACAGAGAGAGAGCGCAGGAACGAGCATGTTCCTGAGGGCGCGGGAGAGCAAGAGAGCCCTTGCCTGTGTTAGACTCTGATTACATTACCTTGGGCTTGGGGAGGACCAGGTGCTGATTCAAACTAACCAATCAATGTTCCAGTCCTCTAGGGGCTTGTGCCTGGCCCTCCCCCTAACCAATCCATTTCCCAGCTCTCCTGGGGCTCTGTGTCCCTTATCCAGCCTGACCCTTTCCCAGGCTGACTCCTTCCCTTTCTGGTGCTGGCTTAGTTCCTTTTGCACATGCCTCAGAGTAGAAGCGCCTGCCCTGCCTTCCTGGCTTCGACTGCACAAGTGCCCAGCACAAGGGATTTCCCCTGCTGTGCTTTTTTTCTCCCTAGAAAATCCCAGTTAATGACCTAATGTCAGATGATTTTTCCTGCCTGCTTTGGTGATTAGGTCCTAAGAGCAGAGGGATGCGGCAGTCCCCTGGGGAGCCTATGAAGGCTGTACCTTCCCAGTGAAGCAGGCTTATTTTCCAATTCAGCTGCCTCCTTTATAATGTTTAATGTCTGATGCCCTTTGCTCCCTTCCTTTATTAATACTAACTAGTTACCTACACTAATAGTTTAAGGTTTAAATTAAGGTGGTGTTAGTTACTGTATCTGGTAATGTATATCTAAGAAGGAACAGTCTAGACTCTGCTCATGTGCCTGTTGGTGAGTTAGAGAAAGAAAAGATGAGCCCTGCAGGGCTTGGCTCAGCGCTTGAGTGTAGGACTAGGATCCAGGAGATCATGGTTCGATTCCCGGTCAGGGCACATGCCCGGGGTTGCAGGGCTTAATACCCAGTAGGGGGCGTGAAGGAGGCAGCCGATGAATGACTCTCTCATCATTGATGTTTCTATCTCTCTCTCTCCCTCTCTTTCCCTCTCTCTGAAATCAATAAAGATATATTTAAAAAAAAAAAAAAAGATGAGCTTTCACAAGGAGAAATACAGGCTTTCCAGAACAACCACCACATATCTTGGGGTGCTGTCTCCACCAGCAACCTCTTTCTTCAGAGTGGATTTTGACACTCTCTGAAAGGAGCAGCATGGAAAGGTAAAGTGACTTTTAGAGTATAATCCACTAGTCCTGAGTGTTTGAAGAGAGGATTTGGAGGAGAGCATGCCCAAGGCAGTTCTTCATCATCTTCTTAGCCCAGCAGGATTTAGAACTGATATCACCCCACCTGCATCCAGTTTCTACTGTGTTTATGTTGTTCTACATCTCACAGTAACCATGGGAACAGAGAATGGCCCTCCCAGGTCAATGAGAAGGGGAGACAAAGATGCAGTTACTGTCTCTTCCTCAACCCACTTCCCACTGCTGGGTCTTTCTCCTCCAAACCAACATACAAACTAGTCCCTGATAACTAGGAGGTGCCTCGGGACTTGGTCACTGTTTATTAGCTTATTTCTTTGTTTGTTTTATACATCTCTTAAACCACACTTTCTCACTGTAGTTTTTTTTGGTTTTTTTTGTCATCCCTAAGGTTTATTTTGCTTTCCTAAAACAGGAAATTGAATGTAAAATGTTTCTGACTGTGAGCATTCATTATATCCTGATCAGAATTAAGTCTATTGAATAATGGCATAATTTTGGAATGTAGAAAATGTCTTGGGTATTCTCTTACAAAAAAAATGAGCATGTAAAACCCCTCAATAAATTTTAATTATAAATGTGTGTTTGAGAGCAAAATGTTATTTTGATGTTTTGCACAATAGCATAGTGGTAACTACGTTATAATTTGAGTTGGTTTTTGTTTTTACTTTTCTTTGGCTACATTTCTAGCATTTTCTGTTGACTTGTCCCATGCTGATGTACTTCATTGTAGCTAGCTTTAGCTTTTTAATCTAAACTGCCCAATTGTTGCACTTCCTGCTGATATTACTCTATTGTTAGAAATATCACATTAGCTTTACAAACCACTGCAGTACTGGCCTTTGGCTACATCGTCTGTAGGGATGCCAGGTGCCTATGCCTTTGGCATTAATGTGTGATATAGTCCATTAGCCACAGGTCTTTATGAGATCCTCTGAGGTTGACTGAATGTTCCATGCAGACTTTAAATAAAACAAATTTATTGACTTAGAGTAGGGCTTTATTGCCTGAATCATTTTTGAGCTGCCCTTAAACATTTTTATTTCTTAACACATTTATTCATTTTTAGTTTTTACATGCTGTTGATTTTAGAATATTTTATTGTCTGTGAATATTACATGTGGTTTTGTAGTGTACTCACTTGCAAAATCTCTTGTATTAAATTGGATTCATACACACTAAATGTTGTGTTTACTGTTTTCCTTTAATGTAAAGCTACATAAATTTACGAAGTTATAGGTAACTTGACTATAAGCACAAAAAGAAGTGAAACACTAATGTAATAATTGTCTACATTAATTATCTAGAGTAATTTTAGCCAAAATACTTGGAGGAAGAAATATGAAAGTTGCAAATTGGTACACCAAATTAATATATTAATTTTAAACACTTAATACTTAGTGATTTGAGAGAGGTGATGGAATTAGCCTTTGGTAATATAAATTTCCAAGCTTCTTTTTTAAAAAATTACATTAATGAGTCTAAAAACTTTATATTTTCTGTAATTTTACATCCCTTGATGTAACTGTGTATGTAAATCTATTGTTATATGTCACTTGTCACATATTTTCTATGCTCCAGAAGGAAATTTTATTTCTTTGTCGGTGACTTTAAAAAAGAAAATTAAACACAAACTTTTACATCTCTAGGATAATGGCTGCTGCCTAAATTACAGCCCAAAAACAATTATCATCTGAAAGAGAAAATAATATCGAAACTCAACTTAGATCTATAGCAAGATTCAGAGATCATGTCCGACAAACTCTTCCTGCACAAGTAAGGAAACATTCTAGACCACCAGATCCATCTCTGAAGCCCATGAATAAAGAGGTGGAAACTGCCAGGTAGGAACACTTGTTAGGATTCTAAGCAAGTGACTCATAGATAAAATCACATTCTGAGTGGGAGAGTCCCATCCTGCATGGAGAGACACTGGGAGCAGGTCTGCTATAAGGCACATGTGAACACTGTATCCTGGGGAATTGACTAGGAGCTGGAGAGGATGTTAGACCTGAGGTGGCAATCTTGGGGAAAGATCCATTCCAGGAAGGGGGGTAACTTGGAAGGGCCAAACAACATTTGTGGTTAGGTGGCAAGGCGAAAAAAAGTGAATAAAAATGGACTCCAATGGTCCTACAGAAGCAATAGAAATTCACAAAATAAGGAAAGTAACCACTCTTCACTAAAATGGTGAAAATGACTAATGAAATTGCACCGTGCTATATATACTAGGAAACAAAGTCACTTTCAATATTATAAATCAAGTCAGACACCCAGAATTGTTCCTCCTGCCAAAACGGAATCACTTCTTATTGCTGGTCAGTTTCAAAATTAACAAACAGCTAAAAATATCTCTACAAAACTTTTACAAGAAGAAAAGAGAAAATTACATTACATTTCTGTGATGAAAATCTCTCCCTTACAGATGCAAGCAAAGCATATGTTTGAATAAAATTTAAAAGAATTTTTGGTTTATTTGTATCTACTTTGCAGTTTCTTCATTTTCTTAACATTGCAACAGATCCAGAAAAGAAACCATAAAATGATTTTGGGAATGAGAGAGATTATTGATGATTATATATTTTTTGTTAAAGACAATATTTACAATGAATAATCGTTGCCTTGATAAAATAAATGTTGTAAAATATGTACTTTTCTAATGTAGTGATTGAGCTATAGCATTTATTGGGCTACTTACAGTTTTAACTTGTTGGAATAATAAAAATAAATCTATACATTTTTCCTTCAGGAATTACCAAAAGGAAACTTTCTGCCATTTAATTGCATCTTTCAAAGGACTATAATCTCTTAATCACCATGAGCTGCTCTTTTATTCTAGTAATTGGTATTCATGCACATTGCATTTATATTAAACTTTTCATGTCAGAAAGTACGGCTGACTGCTGAATTAGTCTTTTCAAAAATAAAGCTTCTGCTCTTCTAATTTGTGATATATGAATCACATTGAATATCCCATCAGATATCTCCCTTTCTGGGGTTAATCTATATGTTAATGGTTTCTCTATTTTCTGTGATAGCTTCGCCTTTTCATTTATTTAGTACATTGTACTTGTGCAGTTTATATTGTTTAGAAGGGAAATCTGCCAGTCTGTGAAGAGGACAGCATAGTCTTTGATGACAGGAAAATTACATTGCGAAAAAATTATATTTCAATGTTATTAATATATTCAAATTAGGTTATAAAGCTCCATTGAAAGGGTGTTTGTGATAAAAAGACTTCTTACAGGAACTGCAAACAGATCATGACAAGGGTACAGGGGAATCGTAGGTACTTTTATAAAACTATAAAACAGGAACGCCATAAGGTCTGATGTATTTTAACATTCAAAGAAGGAAACAAGGTCAGAGATTTTAGGTAATATGTTGAGCTAGCTGATGGTATGGCAAACACAGTTCTATATCCAAAACACTGGAGCTTCAGAGGTTTTCCAAAATCCCCTCACAGCTGGACAAATACAAATAGAATATGTAAGAAATTAGGTGGGAAAGAGGAAAGAGCTGCTGGGCCAGTAGAGAGAACCCTTCCTTTCTAGAAGCTTGTAACAAAGACACAGAAAATAAGAAAATGAGGCATAAGAAAGTGAACTGAATCACAGAGATTTTTGAAGAATCTAGTAATAAAAATCAAGGTACCTTAGAAATAAGGAACATAGACTATGAAAATAGAATACCTGGGTATAATCACTTCATTCTGTTCATGCTCTCTAAGGTTGAGTTAGTTTGAAATTCCCTGTCTCAGTTTTCTCTTTAGTAAAACGTTGCTTGTCTACCTGGGTGGGGTGAGCCTTGGATACATTTCTAAATGATCTCTAAGAAAGAGACAACATTTCATTTCTGTTCTCTCACCTTAGAGCAACATTTTCAACCTTTTCCATCTCATGGAACACATAAACTAATTGCTAAAATTCTGCAGCATGCCAAAAAATATATTTTTTGCTGGCCTGACTAAAAAAAAAAAAAAAAAAGAGGTATAATTCTGATTCATTCACAAGGGACAGCTATTGTTGCGTTGGCTATTGTCTTTTTTTTATTTTTTTATTTCACAATCTAAGGGAAGAGAGATCAGTGTCCCTCACTAAATAGTCTGCTATTGTATGTTTTAAAAATTATTGTTGCACACCAATTGAAAATCATTGCCTCGGAGTCCCTTAGCACTCTGCCTTCAATGTCTCATCCTCAATGTGACCCCTGGGTGTCAGTCACTTCATCCATCCAGACGACTGATTCAGGGATTCAGTGCTTCTCTCTTTGGCAGGTTCATCTCTTCTCACTACAGCAGGCACCATAACAGGTCTGTTTACTCTCACTTTAATGTCCACAAGACAAACAGACTTCTGGTGACCGAAGAGAGAGACCACTAAAGCCCTTCTGGACAGACTATCCTGCACAGGAAAGTGAGTGTAGCTGCTGAGGTGAGTGCTTCAAACACTATGACACTTTAGATGAGGGATGGGCGAAGAGTGTAACAGGTGGAGAAATCTCAGCAACCCCTCAACCCTCATTTTCTTCCCCCTGAGCCTGAAGCTCTGAGAGAAAAGATATGTTCACACTCATCTCACTGTTTTACTTTTCTGCCTCTCGCTTTGTCTACTTCAAATTTTCATTACCCAGATAAAGAGAAGTTATTATTTTATTTGCCCCAAGCCTTAACACTGATAATAGCTTACAGTGATCTACATAAAATGAGTGTATTCTCTGCACTAGAGAAAAACTCTCTAAGCTGGGTTCTCAAAACCTTTAACTCACTAAGACAAGAGTCTGAGTCTTTTTCTCTCAAGAATTCTAGTAGATAATCTTATCCTTGCATTTCAGAAACCACTACTACTTGTATGTGTGCAGCTTACGTTATGCTTGAACTCCTTTCTAAGAGCTAGATGCTTTGGGTGCCCTAGGGTAAAGAGGGCAGAAAATCAAAAAAGAATAACAGAGTTTTTCAAAATCACATTCACTTTTATCTATTCAGTCCCTTAATAATGAAAAATCTTGACTATTCCCATGTTTTCTTATTAAAGTAAGGTTGGAATGAATAGCCTTAGATAGGTCTTCTGTGTATATGTGATCAGTTCTTTAAGGCAGAGAGTAACAGAGAGGCAGGATCTGAGTGCATTTAAAATGGTTATTTCTGTAGATAAATTGCCCTCTAAGATGCCTTACTGATCTACATCCCAACAAGCAACATCAGAGGATCATTTTCCTCATGCCTTTGCCAACAGTAGAATTAGCAACCCGCCCCCCCCAAAAAAATGCCTTTTATTATGAACATGCTATCTCATTGACATAGTTTATGCTTTATATCAGTAGAATGTTTTGGGATGCAAGTAGTAAACATTAACACTATTCAGTTAAACAATAAGAAATGTATTGCATAATGAGAAGTTTCAAAAATATGGTGGCTCCAAGCGTGGCGTGAGCAAGGCTCCAAGTCTATTTCTCTGCACTTCCTTCAGCTTGCTTTGCTCCTTGTGTTTGCTTTGTCCTCAGGCTAGATCTCATTCTGGCCATTTAATGGCCACAGCAATTTCGGTTCTTGGGTCTAGAGACAACGGTGTCTAGAGGCATAAAAGAGGCCATCTCTCCCTCATGTTCTTAAGAGCAAAAAAGAAAAAAAAAAAGAAAAGAAGGAAGGAAGGAAGGAAGGAAGGAAGGAAGGAAGGAAGGAAGGAAGGAAGGAAGGAAAGAAAGAAAGAAAGAAAGAAAGAAAGAAAGAAAGAAAGAAAGAAAGAAAGAAAGAAAGAAAGAGAGAGAGAGAGAGAGAGAGAGAGAGAGAGAAAGAGAGAGAGAAAGAAAGAAAGAAAGAAAGAAAGAAAGAAAGAAAGAAAGAAAGAAAGAAAGAAAGAAAGAAAGAAAGAAAGAAAGAAAGAAAGAAAGAAAGAAAGAAAAGAAAGAAAGAGATCCCCACAGGTTACTCTGTGCCCCTGACTGCTTCTCAATGAATATGAGCAAAGATAGCCTAATATCTAAACCAATCACTGGCAAGAAATTAGTTTATACTGTATAGATTATAAGGCTGGTTTCTACCCAAGAGGAACCAACTCCCTTGACTGTGAAAGGTGCTGGCCTTTCTTGAAGTGTGTGGCCATGAGGAAGACAGTGGAATCTGGACTAATGAGAAATTCTGTTATGGAAAAATTCCAAGGATGCTGGGTGAATGCTATCTAGGCAAACACAGTTTCTGTTATCTTTTTTGCAAGAACAAGGGAAAAAGTAACCATTCCTACTAAAGATATCCTAAGTGAAGAATAAAATGTACTAAAATAAAAATATTATAATATTATAACAAGTATATAAAGGGACCTAAACACACCTAAGGATAAAATTGATGGGATTTCCTGACACAGAAATGCAATTTATAACATATTAGTGTCTTTAACTACAAAGCTATATGATCACTAATATATTTTATGAAACTCTATAAATACACACAGATTATTAATTTTAATGTTTCAAAATATGAACGAATATAGGGCTTAAAGTATATTTTCTTCACAAGTTAATCACTAGACAAAATATTTCAATAAGATAGGAAAATTAGCACAGCAACACTGCAGGGGTCAATGTCTGGTCACTGGTAAAATGGCTTTATCAGTGAGGTTAACCTCGTTCTTTTTACCACTGAAAATATATTTGAAGACTGACAAAATCAGAGCTCGTATTTTAGAAGCAGATACTATGAATAAACATTCAATTAAACATGTAATGAGTAGAATGGTGATAAGTTCTAAGGAGAGGGAAAAGCATGCAGAAGGGTTTAGGATGGGGCTTTGGTGATCGATTAAGGCCTCCCTTAAAAGGTTACATTGCATCAGACCCTGTAAGAAGTGAGGGAAGGAGTCATGCAGATATCAGGGCTCTTTACAATTCAGGTAGACAGAGAAGTATAGAAAATTAGAAAAACAATTCAGTGTCATTTTGTAGATAAGATTTTTTTAAAAAAAGACTGGCACAATGGTGGACTTGTTCTCTTTGCAAATGTTATTTTTACTTTTACTTAAATATTTTATAGTCAAGGCCTAGTTGTGGAAACATAAAATAACACATAAAAATTTCACTGCATATTGAAATTTTCAGCTACATTCATATTCTATTTCACCAAAGATGTTATAAGCAAAAGAAAAATAATGATTACATTTGGGTACATATTTTTATTAAACAAGGTTTCTTTCTATAGTATGATCAGCACCTCTAGCACTTCTTAGGCACATCTTCGGGCTTACTACAAATGGTACCATTCTTTTCAGTGACAGGTTATGAACATTTATATGAAGAGCTATGAATAAAAAAAAAAAGTGTCACAGTTTGTAAAATACCTCTAAGGGAAAGACAGTGTGTCTGTCACAATTGAGTCACTAGAAACAGAGATCCTGCAATGGGCAGAGGTAATTATCCAAGTTCTGGTACAGTAACTCACATGGATTCAGTAAGATAATGCTTGTAACACTTTTAATATATATATATAAATTTATATATATATATATATAAATAATTTAAAGACACAAACACACACACAGGTGTATCTACATTGGGGTTGTGCTTCCTGCTGCATAGTATTAACGTTCCATTTATCTGTATCCCTATTGGCTGACATTGGGTTGCCACAAATACTCTACCTTTACCAAGGTAATTGGGATAAACATTTTTAATATTTCCTTTCATGAACCTAAATAATCTTACTCTGGGATATATATCCAGGTCTGGTATTGCATGAGTGTATCTTTTGTGCAGTTTTAAATTTTTGTTTATTAATTTACAGAAATTATTTGCATATGTCAAGTATGATATCCTGATGGTGCATTTCACAAATATCTTTTCCCAGGCAATAACGTATCTGCTAGTCTGACCCTGTTTATCTTTGTACAGTTGCAATTTTAATTTAATGCAAACAACCCACAGCATCCTTACCATTTGTGCCACATGGGTCCTGTTTAAGAAGTACTTTCCCACAAGTAGTTGGCACAGACATTCTCCACTTTGTTTTCCATTTGAAGTCCATATTTTTATTGAGTGTAAGATAAGAACCTAGTTTTATTTTTTCTCTCCAAATAGCAGTCTGGTTTTCCCAAGATTATATATGAAACATATATTTTCTTCATTAATTTTGATGACTGCTTTATCTTTTATTGATTACCATATAAACATAGATCATCTCTTACTTTTTTATTCTGAACCATTGCTTTATATTCTGTGGCTTCGTATTGTGTGCTAATATTTAGCAGGATGAGCCTCCATCATGTTTTTTTTCTTCAAACATTATCTATTTAATGATATTTATTTTTAATGTAACATTTTGATTGGTGTTGCATTTATTAGTTCCTGGTTTAATTCAAGGGGAAAGTATCAAGCATTTAATTCATTAATATGTTAATTTTTTAAATTTATCCAGATCACTTTTTAAAAAATTTATCTTTATTGGTGTATTACAGATGTCCCCCTTTCCCCCTCCATTCACCCTCATCCACCCTGCTCTTACCCCCTCTCAGTGCTTTCCCAAATCTTTAATAGAGTACTATGGTATTTGTTTATATAGTTAATAGTTAAAACATTTCCCTGATGATGGTCAGCATTCTTTGTTCAGTTGTATCCTAACGTATTAGAGCTTTCATTAGTATTAGGGTTATATATAAATATTACATTCTATAATACAATACAACTCGATGGCCCTGCACCTAATTCAGATCTAAGACGTTAAGTGATTGACTTTCATTGTACTCTCAATTCCCATTCATGAACAGAAGTGAGAGGAAAATAATCATGGTTATTACTTTTTACATGGGGGAAGAGAACATGGAGGAGATGAGTGAGACTGTCTCTAGAGAAATGTTAGGATCCTCGGGGGAGATAGACAAAGTGTCCCTGAGTTGTCACTATTCTTCCTGAACAATCTTCTTGGATTGGATCAAATATCGGTAACGTCCAGGTGGATATTTCTTCAACTGCTATTGTTCTTTTTCTTCAGAAAGCAATAAATGACAGCACTAAGAGTTACCCTTACTTATCAAAGCTGAAGCCAGAGCGGACAACTGCCCGCTGGTGATGTCACAGCATTTAGACCGGGGGCAGAATCCGGCCTGCTCCGATTGGTCTGGGGAATGCTTTAAACGGTAACCCGGTGGGACCTCGGTTTTCAATTGTCTCTGTTGGCGAACATTTCGGTTTACTAAAGCCATAAACCTGGAAGGAAAGGCTTCGGTTTTCAAACTGGCCTCAGAAGTCGAACATGCCCCCCCGGCTCCAGCTGAGGGCAAGGTCCCGAGGCCCAGCTGTGGGCTGTGGCTCCCTCGGTTTCCAGCGTTTCAGAGCTCGGAGGGTCTCCAGAACAGATCACTTTCGGAAACCCAGGCACCACTGTGATGCGATATTGACTTATATGTGATTTATGATTTGTGTCCTATTTACAATACGTTGGCAGGTCTTCCCATTTCCTAATTGCTTATTGCTGTTGCGGAAAAAAGTCATGCTACATTTGACTATTACCGCAATCTCTCAAATACTTGAGTAGTTTTTTTTCATAGTGATGACCATAGCTTCATCTATTCCCTTCCAAATCTTTTTTTTCTACGACCTTAGAGCTTTGGCAAGTGTTGTTTTAAACAATGGCAGCGAGATCAAATATTCATGTGTTTTCCTGACCTAAAAGTGAATGTCTACAGTTTTTCATTAAGTGTATGTTTACTGAATATTTGGGGGATGTAGCCATTATTAAACTAATTATTCTTTTATCTTCTAAATTATCTAAATTTCCTTTTTCTCACAGGTAATGCGGAATATTATGAAATTCCTCTATACATTAATTCCTCAACATTTTGACTCTAAACTCCTCTCTTGTGAGACAGGTTCTTGTGTGTCATATTCCAAGAGCCCAACCACCCATAAATCAAGTCTCAACAATGCATTAGATTCAATAGAAAGTCAGTAGATATATTTTTAACCACCCTACTAACTGCAGCAGGTAAACCCAGATTGCCTCAGGATATATAGCTGGAGATTTCTTTTTGGTGAACTAATAAGAAATTATTCTAAAAGTAAAGATAATACTGCATTTTTTATGTAAAGCTAAGATCAAACATGAATGTGTAGAAAACTACTTTTAGATGATTTTCCACTCCTTGTGATTAATCACTTATATGTGACTAATTCCATGTGTAAAATTTTTCAAAATCACTTGATAAAAAAAACATGTCTCTGGTCTTAAAACTTATATTAACTGTAAATGCTCTTGTAAATGTACCTTTAAATGATCTAATAAGACTTCTAATAAATGTGAATTGCAAATGTTTCTGTAAATATCAGTTTTTGAAGTTCATAGAAACAGCTTTGAAATGGCCTTGAAAATATCCCTATGATTTGGATTTATTGATAAGGAGAATGGAAATGTTAGAGTTATACTTTATTAGATTTTTATCAAATCCAAAATAATGATGAGTCCTACTGTGAAACAAGCCCAGTGATATATGATATAGAGAAATTTGTGTGTGTTTGTGTGTGTGCATGCCTAGAAGCGATTTCATAATACATAAAATTCAAAATAATATAATTATGTACTAAAAATGTAAGATGAAACTGAAAAAGTGAAATATGCATGTAAATTTGAGAAAAAGAGCTGAGTTGAGCTGAATGTTCAAAACTGTGAAAAAAATTAAAGCACTAAATGAAAGGTTGCAGTACATGTAGATAATTTTTATGCCTTGATATGGCATTAATTCAAGAATCTTAAAGGCATATTAAATATATTTAATTATTTTTATTACAATAACACATTACTTTAATTGTTAGTAATACTGGAGGGCATAGAAAATCTCTCTCTTCTCTCTGTATAAATTATCCATTTATATAATTCCTAAATGAATTAAATAAAATATTCAATAAAATCTCAGATTCATAGTGTTCATCATGTTTTCTTTCTTTTTTGGGGGGGTATTTAAATGTAATAAGAACATACAAAATAATGCTGTTAACAACTCCCCTTGTATTGGTCTATATTATATAACCGTTTATCTGATTATAACAGATGTCTTTCCTGGTGGACTTGTCTTGCTTTTTTATTTATTTTCAGATATATAATACATTAAGCTTTGGCCACCAATATAGCAACAAGGACAGTAGAAACATCAATACATTTGCTCATTGCCTTCAAGCTGTGTATCTCTAATTATAAGAATATAAGGCGACTATGGAAGAGGGGTGGCCCAACACTTTCACAAAAACAGTGGGTTAAGACACACTTTTGCCACTCACTATTAAATAATAATGTCTGTAGTCATGGAAATGTTATGATCACTAAAAACAGTAAAAAGTGAAAAAAAAAAAATTAAGAGAGACAGAATTTGTTCTACATTTTTTGGCAGTTCTTTTTACTGCTTAAATTTTAATGTCATCATATAATCTATAGCCTTAATAATGTGATATAAATGCTTTTAAGCAAGGCCTTTTAGACATTATGGCAAAGTTAGCAAGGTCACATCCTCATCAGTAAAGTTTCTAGAGTACAGAAGCATTAATTGCTTTGGTGGATTTAAAAATAAAGTGATTTATTTTGCTTTCCAATATCCTACCTGTAGGCAGCTCAGTTATTAGTAGGTGTGGGCATATTGTCCTCTAATGAAATTTTTCAAGCCATCTTTATTAAGAAGTCAGTAAAACAAAGTATTGAAATGCAGATTGCATTGATTTGCTCCAAGTTATTGCAAGGTAAGAGGAAACAGTTATCTTAGGGTAAATCAATATAATCTACATTAAAGTACATTGTCTCTTAGAGTGCCAGGAAATATTCAGTGATCTCCATCATAAAAGTGGCCATTGTGACCACCTTATGTTGTCAGTCCTTAAATTTATGTTCCTAGCACCTCAAGGTAAGCAAGAGTTGTAAACTTCACAACCTAAATTTAGTTTCCACTGAGTTTCCCCTCAGTGCTTCCAGTTTCTTATCAAGTAGGGAATCAGTGTCTGAATCATTTTATCTTAAATAGATATGAATATCCAGACTCTAAATATATGTTCAAAGTATTAATGTTTTAATATCATTAGGCTCCAAAAACATATTTTTATTATTATTTCTTTATTATGACATCTTGGTTTTATTAAGTATTAACATCTGAAAAAATAAATATATGGTTTTACTCTGATATTTCTTTTTTTTTTTTTTGATTTAATAAAATTTTCTTTTTCAAAATGTATAGCTGATGGGATCTTTTTTTTCATGCATCCAACAGCTGGGGCATCCCCACCTTTGGTGTTCCTGGTATAAATTACTTGAGCTCTGTGCTTTGAAGCTAGTTTAGTAAGTCCTTTACTAAGGAGCTCTGGGAGGGCTGTCCTGGCCAAGGAGCCACGGATCTTCTCCCAGCGACAGAGGGGGTTATAAGCTGATAGTTGGGAACTTTCTTACAGAGTTTGTCATATGTTGCATTGTCGAACAAGACTAGGTTACTGAGCTTGTCCCGAACTTTGCCCTTGGACCACTTCTTTTTTTTGGCTTTGCTCCCAGGTTTGTTCACTGGGTCTTTGTCTTCCTTGGCCCACTTTCCAGCATCTTCCTTCTTGTCCCTGGGCTACATGGAGAGACTTGGGGAGCAGGGCTACCCTGCTGCCTCCACAAGACGTTGGACAAAGTGCTACTTTGATATTTTTTTCCAAAAAGCCTCTACAAGTGGTGCAAGTGAACCTTAACTTCTTAGTAAGCCAGAGGAACTTTGCTTTTAATCACTCTCCATGTAATGCTAATTTCTTTCTATGAACAAAAATGAACTCTGTAGACTGTGTTGCTAGGAAAGAATAAAACAGCAGATGGATTTTTTTACATTATAAATACATAAGAAGGGAATAAACTATAGGAAACTTAGGCCTTGGCCAGCATGGATCAGTGGTTAGAGTGTTGGCCTGCACAATGGAAGGTCTTGGGTTCAATTCACAGTCAAGGGCACATGCCTGGGTTGCAGGTTCAATCCCCACTTCTGGTTGGGGTGAGTGCAGGAGGCAACTAATCAGTGTGTCTCTCTCACATTGATGTTTCTCTCTCTTCTCTCTCTCTCTCTCTCTCTCTCTAAAAATCAATGGAAAAATATTCTCATTCTTCAGGGTGAGGATTGATATACACACACATACACACACACATATATATTTATATATATATATATATATATATATATATATATATATATATATATAAAGCTTAGGATGTCCATTAAAATCTTTATTATGATATATCATAAAAATCTCTGCATTTTTCAATTTGTAAAACTTCTCAGTGTTCTCAGTAATAAAGGGGAAAATGTATTTCCCATCACAAAAGATGTCAAGTGTCAAAGAAGGAAGTATAGAGAAGCAATGGTCTATGAAATTGTGCCCATTATTGCTTCATCGACTTTTATCTGACTCTCCTGAGAACAGGGATGAGAAGAGAAATTCTGGGTCTTTTAGAATATTTGAAACAGTCCAAAAATATATTATAAACCCACAAACAGAATATTTTGTAAAACTCTTATAATTAACAAATTCGGATAACTAAATGAGTAACTCTAACTTGGATTTACTTTCAGTTTATGTTATTATAACTCAAATATGCATGCAGAATTGCTTGACAATCAAACCAAGCATTCCTGATAAGTGTGCTTTTAAATTTGTCATATTTTCTCCGTTTGCTTGTTGTGGAACTATTTATTAGCTCCCTACCTAAGAGCCATTCTCCTGTTCTGATACTCTCACAGTACCTTCATTTTGAAAAAGAGATCTCACAATGCCCTGGGAAATTGGACCCATCCCCAAGTCCTGACAATAAATAATAACTCTTCAAATTCAATCATAGCAACCACATTTCCTTTTGTGATGATTGATTTAAGCGTGGGGGGGGGCATCATTAAATTCTGTTCAGTGAAATGTATCCTAATATCTGATGGAAGAATTTAGGGGAAACATTGCCTTCCCATTAAAAGAGAAATATGTAATGGAGAGATTGCTTATCTCATCTTTGACAAGAAGAATTTGAGAAAGCGATGCCTGCAGTGGGTACATCTATCTTGTGACCAGGTGTGTAGAATAAATGTGCTAGCTATGGCAGCAGCAAAATATATCTCCAATATTAAAACAGAAAGAAAAAAAAGCTAAAATCATCCCTAGATTCCAAGCACCCTTCGGGTTTTTGTCCTGTTTCTCTACTCTTTATATGACAATTACATAAGGTTTAGACTATTTTTACGCTGCTCTTTGCACTTTCTCTCCCTTCAATCCAGTCTTTCCCCTGCTCAGACATCAATTTTCTCAGTGCTGGAAACCCTGCGGTCCCTTTGCTGCTCTCCTTTTACTTGTCCGGTCAGAGGCACTCCGGATAGACAACCCTCCTTGTGAAACACTTTCTGCCTTGGTTCATGCGACCCATCCATCTCTAGTTCTCCTCTTTACATTTGCCTGTTCTTTGGAAGCCCCATTTTGCCTTAACTACTCGTATAAATGTTTTCTTACTAGAACCTCTCCCTCTTCCATTTCTCTGTCAGACTCTCTCCTTAAGCGATTTCATCTATTTCTATGATTTATGTGTGATTTTTTAATGACTCTCTAGTTCTTATGCCAGACCAGAGCTCTCCACTGAGCTCATAATAAATATGCTTAACTATCTTCTTGACATCTCCGCTTGTTTGTTTCATAGTCATGTTAAATTTTAAAACATACAAAATAAAAATCAAGACATTAGAAACTATCATTTTTCCTGCCATGGTTTTTTATTGGCTTATTTTCTGCCTGCTTATTATAACATATAGCAGCACAGAGTTAGAAAACTGCTCAGTGGAAGAGAGTTTTGCTGATGTAATGCTCAACTTGGAGTGCTCCTTCCTCCGATGAAAGTTACAGGTGGCCGTAACCCGGTGGCAGCAGCAGGTCCTAGATCCCAGACAGGGAAGTTAAGCGTCTCTAAGGGGGAGTAAAGACAAGGAAGAGCAACAGTTGTTCATATTCTGCAGAACAATTATAGCGGTGGAGCTTATTTTATGCTTAAAATTTTTGGAAACATATTCAGTATCAGGAAGGATCAGGAATTGAACCTCTAAAAATGTAGCCAGTGCTTATTTCTAACTGAAACTGGACATTGGCCAGATAGGATACACAGAGGCTGAATGCACTCAGCAGTTAGGAGTGCACTGCAGAAGAAAAAGGTTTCTGTGAGCTGTGCTTCATTTTTCCCTCCTCTAATGCATGCGAATGTGAGAACAGAAGACAATGTTGTGGTAATGAATGAAGCGGAGGAAACAGCCCAAGCACAAGGAGATTCACGTTAAAGAAATTTACAAATCCCTTCTTATTGAGAAATGTATGATGTGTCTCAAATGCCCATGATAAGCATAAGTGTCTGTAAGAATTGCATATTTATGCTATTCCAAGTTTCAGATTTAATTTTTCTGAATTATTTTGATGTCTACACAGTCCTGAGGTGAAAAGCTCTTTTCAGGTTTTCCTAGGAACATATAAATAACGTATGAAAAATGGAATAAAAATGTCAGTGCTCACCCAGCTGGCGTGGCTCAGAGGTTGAGCATTGACTTATGATCCAGGAGTTCACGGTTCGATTCCCGGTCAGGGCAGATGCCCAGGTTGTGGGCTTGAACCCTAGTTCGGGGCGTGCAAGAAGCAGCTGATCAATGATGACTCTCTCATCATTGATGTTTCTCTCTCTGCCTCTCCCTTCCTCTCTCTGAAATCAATAAAATCATATTTTTTTAAAAAGTGTCAATGCTCCTGGCAATGGACCTGGAAAATTACACTCTGAACATAGCATGGGTACTTGTGATTAAATTACAGAAATGGTTAATTTATAGATTCCTAAAAAATAACTAGTTTGTTAAGTTGATAAAATTATGTGTTTCTAGAACAGAACTGAGAGCAGAAGGGACAATATATGGTATTATGTAAGAAACTCTAGTGTAATAAATGTATGTATGTATGTATTTACTCATTCATTTATTTATACTTTTATTTTTCACTAATGAAGCTGTCCTTGGCTATATCATATAGTAAGTTTAACTTTCACTTTTCAAAGAAAACTGCCAATTTTCCAAAGTAATTATATCGTTCCCTCCTGCGAGATATGAGTGTTTCCTTTCTTTTACATCTTCAATAATAGTTTGCGATGGTCAGTCTTTTGAATATTAGCCAATGATTGAGGAAGGATGTTTTATTATGGTTTTAATTTGCATTTCTCTAATAATAATGATGTTAAGCATCTTTTGATGTTCTTGTTGACCATTCTTAAAGTTTTCTTGTGAATTACCTATTAAACGTTTTGTCTGTTTTTTTTTTTAACCCTCACCCGAGGATATTTTTTCCATTGTTTTTCAGAGAGAGTGGAAGGGAGAGAGAGGGGGAGAGAGAGAGGGAGAGAGAGAGAGAGGCAGAGAAACATCGATGTGAGAGAGACACATGGATTGGTTTCCTCCTGCACTCACCTTACTCCCCTTACCAGGGCCGAGTATCGAGCCTGCAACCTGGGTATATGCCTTTGGCTGGAATTGAACCCGGGACCCTTCAGTTTGAAGACCAACGCTCTAGCTGCTGAGCCAAACCCGCCAGGGCTAAATGGTTTGTCTGTTTTCATACTGAGTTGATTTGATTATTGACTTGTAAGAACTCTCAGTACAAGTTGTTTGTCAGATATGCATGCAGTGAATATTTCCTCCCAGAACCTGGGACTTGCTTTTTCATTTCCCTGTTGGTACCCTATGAAAAGTAAAAGTGTTTAATGTTGATAAGTTCAATTTATCAAAATTTTCTTTTAGCCTGGCCGGGCTTGCTCAGCAGTTGAGCGTCGACATAGGATCCAGGCGATCAGGGTTCAATTCCCGGTCAGGGCACATGCCCGGGTTGCGGGCTAGCCGATCAGTGACTCATCATTGATGTTTCTATCTCTCTCTCTCCCTCTCCTTTCCTCCCTCTGAAATCAATAAAGATATATATATATATTTTTTAAATTTTTTCTTTTATATTTTGTGCTTTTGTTTTCTATTTGAGAAACTTTTGCTCACTCCAAGATCACAAAAAGATCTGCTTATATTTTCTTCTAGAAGTTTTATTCTTTGGGATTTTATATTTTTAAAATACTCTCACATTATAAATGGCTTTCTTCTTTCATTAATATAAATATTAAGATAAAGAATTATCTATTATATTTTAAAGTTTTGCTTATTTTATTTTTTCAGAGGTAATAATGATGATGAAAGCAGCTTAATGATTATAGAGAATTTACCATAGTCCCGAATTCTTCTACCTGAAATATCACATTTAATGTTAAAGACAATTATATAAGATACATTCTAATAGTCCTGTTTATGCAAAACAACTGAAATGGAAAGAGTTTATGCTTAGAGTCACTCATCTAGCAAGTGATGCATTTGGGATCTTTCTAAGCCATACATTTTCATCAGCAAACCCCATTTCATTGAACATGCTATCTCAAAAATGCATAATTATTTGAAATTTTTTCTACTGCTTTAATAGATAAAACACACTTTTAACTTTTGATAGTTGACCTGAGACACTCCAATTAATATGCATAATTTAAAGTTTTAAAAATTCATATGAGAAGTAGTTTACATTAAGCTTATTATTTATTCTATATAGCTACATTTTGTTTATATTTTTATTTGTGGAGGTGTATATATCTTGGGTTTTACTTTTGTTTTTCAGAAGAGAAGACACTATGTGCAGCCAGGGACTCATCATTTCCCTCTTGAATTGGTCGTTATGGAACGGTGCTATGTAAAGGTGGAAAGACACCAATTTGGGTAAACGATTTATTTAAAAGTTGTTGTGGGGTTTTTTTGGTAAATTCCCCAAAGATATATTTCATGTGTTTAAAACAGTTCACTTGTCTCTGTCTTTCTTTGTGGGATGAATGCTGCGTATGTAAATGTAAACCCACACCATCAGCAGAATTATATATACTCAGTCATTACTCACTCAGCTCTTCTAATTCGCATGACAGTTGACACCGGTTTTGAGATTTTCCACTCATTTAAGTGAATTTGAATTTATTTTTCCATTTTTTGTGGACATATTTCTATACATTGAAGACAAAGATGGATGGAACTAAAGTAAGTGGCTAAGATATATGTCAAATAGATCTGAAATGATTTCTATAGTGACATTTTATACTCAAAAATAATCTTTAAAACTTTTCTAGAAATTTAGGGAAAGTGCTATAAATTTTTGGAAAGTACTGAATGAAAAATAATAAACTGAATAAATTTCACTACAGATTAATTTGAATGTGTTTAATAAAAATAAGTTGAAATCACCATATTTGGTACATTACACTGATTAAAATTGTGGGCTCTGTCTCCAACTATGTCAGTTTTTGATTGTGTTAGGGCAAGTCACCTAGCCTCTTGGTCTCAGTTGCCTCTTCTGTAAAACAGACATAGTAATAACATATAACTCATTGGATTAGTATAATCTTAAATAATTTACCTGTGAAGCACTCTGAACAGTGTCTGACACATGTAAAGGGTTAATAAAGTGTTAGCTGCTAATTATGATTACAGATTTCACATTTTTGGAAAACAATAGAAAGACATGTCTCTTTTAGTTAGTATTTATTATGGTCACACCAAGTTTTATATATTTATCTTCTATTAGCTTTTAAAATACATAATCTTGCAAATCTCATTATATATATTAAAAAATATTTAGAGGCTTATTCCCTAAAATTTGTGTCAAAAGTCAATTATCAATTGTTTTATCTATTCCCACCCCACCCCCTCTCCATATACCTAATCTCTCATCTCTCACTGTATACATATATTATCACTCCCTTCCCAGCCAATGTTTCCCAAAGTACAATCCCCAAGCCACCTGTATTGAAAGCATCTATGATGCCTATTAAAATAAAGATTCCCGGGTCTTACTCACAGTGATGTTAATGAGCTGGGCTTTGGAACAACTGGGGACTTTGCATTTTTAATACTTGCTCCATGTATATTATGTACACAATAGTTTAAAATGCAAAGTTTTGAAAAACTGATCTATTCATCATTTTCCAAAAGTTCATTTCACTTTAATTGATAAGTACCCTCCTTAGGGACAAATAGCTCTGTCAGTAATTATGCTCAATCCTCAAAGAATATCATGACTGCGTTAAGCTGGATAGATGTAGCATCAGCTGATATTTCAAATCACACTCATCTTTCAAAGTCTGAATGATCTGTCACTTTCATGTCTATTGGAATGTCTTCCAATCCTGCAATAACTTTTAATAAATCTCATTACCTTTTCTTCTCTTTTGAGTCTAACTCACACTATGCTAACATCCTGCAGACAGACAGAGAGCACAGCTATGACAATCAACCAGGCAGAGCTGTCTGAACTGTAATTGGGTGAGTTACTGCACAAGCTATTTGGCTTCTCTGGGTCTCACTACTATCACCTTAAAATATTTACTAAATTAATTATGATTTATATAAACTGCCTAATTCATACCTTGCACAAATGAGTCCCTCAAAAAATTTAGTTTCCTATTCTTCATTCCTACTTATTTTTAAGCATTACATGTGAGTGAGTATGTGTGTGTGTGTGTGTGTGTGTGTGTGTGTGTGTGTGTGTGTCCCCAACTAGATAACTAAACTCTTAGGACTTTGTTTTTGTGTCATGTTGTGTCTATATCCTAAAACAAATATTTCATAAACAGTTTAATTAGTGTCATATTTAAAATATTACTTTAATAGTGTGTCAGAGCTAAATTTATCATTTTTGTACATTAAAATATATACTGATTACCTGTTTACATATATATTGTCTTCATTAGCCTTGAGCTCCTTGTAGGAAGCCAGGCACTGTCTTATTTGTGTATCTCTAGTACCTCCAATAGAACCTAGTATAAAATAACTTAATATGTATGTGCTGAATGAATGGATAGATTTTACATTTCTAAAGAAAAAATTGAGACAAAATTTAGAATTCAATAGCTTGTTTAGTGTTGGAGCAGAGTAATGCTTTTTTGTTCTGTTTTGTTTTGTTTTTACCTGATTCCTAATGTGTGTGTATAAAACAATTAAGATCTTTACACATTCTTTGCTATTCAGTTTAGCTTTTGTGTCATCCACTCTTCCAATGTGGAACCTGGCATCTAGGAGCTGCTGTCTGGGTAAATGAATGAACAATTAATTAGGTTGATGAATGTTTCACAATAAGGACATCCTGGCATTAATTTACGAAATGGCATTTCAAGAAAGCATAAGAATAAACATTAACATAGCTTATACTCTCTGTATATAATTATATGTAATGACCCATGATCACAAAAATGTGGCTCTACAGGAATTAAGATTCAGAATGACTTAGCAATAAATGATCAATAGTCAAGTTTTTAAATTTTTATCTAAATGGTTATCATTTTGGTCAGAATTGTTACTTTGATAAAATGTTGCTCACAATTGTTGGGTCCTCTGTTGAGACTATGTATAGGTTATGCATATATGCATATAAATTCTTTGGTTAATCTCTTCTACCCACTCACCCACCCTCTCCTTCCCCTGAGATTAGTCAGACTATATTTGTTTAACTGATATGGACAAAGTAATCATTTTAGAATTTCAATAAGATTTACAAGTCTATGATATTTAGGTCCCAATTCATCAAGTGTTTGTTTCATGCCTATTCTATACCCTGAACCATTACTGTCCCACCCTGAGTGAACTTCAAGAGAAAGTTTCAAAATTGATCTAAATTCTCACTGACTCAGTAACACCTCAAGTCCTTTTCAAATGTGTATTCCCAGACCCATACACACAGAAATTTCCAATGTGTACGCACAAAATTGTTCCTAGGAATTTGCAACATGGACTTCTGGGGTTCTTGAATATACAAAAATTTGGGAATCACTTAACTGGAAAATAAAGTAGATTCTACTTTTGCTTATTATTTCATACTTAATTATAATATTGCATAATTGATGATAAAACAGTGCCTTCTGTGCTTTCTATCCTCTGAAGTCTGAATAATTTTAAAATAATTGAACCATAAACACATTTTGGAAGTGGTACTTTATCCCAGCCAGCCAGCTCCACTATACTACTGGTGGAGCATATATTTCTTAAATTACCTGCAAGCTACTAAAAGAGATAATTTTTCTGCAGGATACAGGCACTATTTTCTTTCCCACTTTCTGTATTGCAGTTACCAGAAACTTTGTGATACTTGTTTCTTCTTAGGAGCATTAATCTTATTTTGTTTCTACTCATTTTGAAGGGGAAAAAAGCTGAAAAAAAACACACCAACAAAACTTAATTATTTCAAGACTTTTACTTTGATGAAAAGCAGTATTTGTATGTATCTGTGAATAATTTCTATAAGAAAACTCAGAGGAAACAGCTACATTACAGGTCTAATTCTAATCTCTTTCTAGTAACAGTCAATGAAAGAAGCTTAAAAGTATGTGGAATGCTTTTAAAAATAATTTTCATATTTGCAAAGTTAATGTACTTGTATTATTTTTGAAGAGTTTAAAAAGAAGCAACTTATTATCTGTAACATAATTACTAACCAAAAAAACCAATTAATCTATACATATTCATTGTATGTGTTACCTGCCTGTCTCTGCAAAGCATTGTGCTAAGACCAATAAAGAATATTAATCCTCGGAACGATGGGGAACACCAAGTTAGAATTAGGCACAGTTTCTGCTACTTGGAGTTTGAAGTTAAAAATGGACATGACATGACTAAATCAATACATAACTCTGGGTCTTTTTTATGGGTAAAGAGGGACTCAGTACACGAAATGGTCCACTAATTTTAAAGGGTGGGAATGAAGAAGAAAAGTCTAAGTAATAGGTGACCACGCAAATGTTGGATAAGGGTGTTCAGATTCAAGAAGACTTTTTGAGATCTGGGCATGAGGCCTTAGAGTCACAGCTTTAGAAGAAATGAAGGCCACCTTAGAACAAACTCCTTCATTTTAAGAAGAGGAAATAAAATTCCAGTAACTCATCCAGTGCACAGTGAGCTAAATCACCTTGGTTGTCAAAAGATAATGATAAGATTAAATAGCTTGAATAAAGTACACCATGTTAAACAAAAAATGACAATGAAAGTGATCATATTTTCACACGAATATATCAGAAGATAAATGTCTAAACTTACTTAATATCAGTTCAAATATGCTCTTAATTTTAACTAAAGCTGACGTGTAAATTTTGACATCTGTATGTGTAAACACATATTCATTCTTTTCTTATAATGAAATGGGTTTGTAACAAACAGCTAGAGAACTGTATCCCATTATGTTTCCATTTTAGAAAAAAATAATAAAAAATTCTGAGGATAATTAAAACAGTATTGCTCTAAATTCACTGTAAGGATTCAGAAAAGATAGTAAATTATTTCCCAGGTGTACCAAAAAAATCTACAGGATTGGCAAAAGAATTTAGTCACTGAATTTTATTAAAGAACATCAAACATAAGAAAAATAATATTTATTATTAAAGATGCTAATATTCAGTATAAAAAGAGACAACTGTCTACACTAAATTAATTTAATTCTTCTTGGGCATAGTTGTTGATCTGGATCTCAGTTTATTTAATAATCATATTAATAGCATTTTCCATATTGATTTTGAATGTTCCAACACACACACATACACACACACATAGTAATAAAAGAGAAAATATAAAAATATGGTTCATACACAAACTATCTCTGTTTTTGTGTTAGATTAGAATTTTGTTTACTGATGTGCATTTTGTTTTACCTTTACTTGTATAATTTGTTTACTTACTTTTATTAAGAGTTTCAAGCCTTATTTATTTATTTATTTATTTATTTATTTATTTAACCTACCTATTTATTTATTTTAAATATTTTTATTGATTTCAGAGAGAGGAAGGGAGAGGGAGAGAAAGATAGAAACATCAATGATAAGAGAGAATCATCAATCTGCTGCGTCCTGCACACCCCCTACTGGGGACCGAATTCGAAACCGTTGTATGTGCCTTGACCAGGGAATTGAACCGTGACCTCCAGGTTCATTGGTTGATGCTCAACCACTGAGCCACACCAGCTAGGCAAAGCTATATTTATTTTACTATAAACTTTTTTTAAATTTTATTTTTCTTATAAAACTTTTAGTAAAAGTAACAATCTGTGATATAAATTAGAAAAAACTTTTTTTAGACAAAGCATTTTCTCATTACAGTGTTTAAAGAATTTCCAACAGCCTATTTTCTAAAGAAATGCAACTGTCTAATCAATTATGTGGCTTGCTTTACTCATCTTTATTGTTCATGAATAAAAAAACACTCATACGGTTCAAACTGTCAAAATTACAGTTTAGAATACACTTCACTAGGGTAAAACATTAGCTATTCTGAATTTTAAAACTGAGTTATGTTCTATACATTTTTGGATAAGTTGTTGAAACAAAATAATTTTATTAGCCATTTAAGACATATTAAGCATTTTTAACTTCTTACAAAAATAATCACTGAAGGTTTTCTTGATATTACAGAGTCAAAATATAAAAATCAATTCATATGATTATAGACTGACCTAGGTACACTCGGATTGGGTCTAGATAATGCGGTTGTAAAGTGTTTTGCTTTCTGAAGCTTTTTGTTTTATTTTGTTTTTATCAATTTGAATTTTTTTGTGTTTTCATTATTAACAGAATGTCTCTTAAATTCTAATTTGAAGCTTCTAATGTATCATGGGTTTGGAAGCCAGATAAAAACAACAAAAATGTTTTATTAAAATGTGTAAAAGAATGAATCAGGCCCTAAAGGTATTTTTTGTTGTTAAAAAATCTGGCTACATTATGAATAGATTATTTGGCAAGAAATCTGAGATTCTACACAGATGATAATGTGTGTGTGTGTACTAAGCATATTTTTCTCTTTGTTCCATTTGAGTCATAACTGCTTGAAGTGAGGGGCTGTTCACCTATTGAGAGTAGTGAGGGCTGAGTACATACAAGAATACCCCTAATTAGGTCTCCTGCAGAAAATAAAGATAAAATATTGAAAACTTTAGGGTGGGTTAATAGTAGAAAGACTGGGCTTTCCTGGTGTATACAATATTTTACTATGTGTGCTTGATCTATTGTAAATGTGCACTAAATCTTTCCTTAAATATCACTTTTTCTACATGTTAAACCACTAATGTTTTGTCTCTGCTAGGGAAATCAGGGGATATCAGAGAAATAATACAGGAAAGGATTTGATGCTCAAAGTGAAGTGAAAAATATCATTGATGCTTCTAGATCCCAACAAAAATTCAATATCATGTCCAAATGACCTTGTGAGTAGACAAAGCTACTAAATAAAAGATAGAACAAGTCTCATCTGTTATTTCACATTACTACTGGGATTAAAACAGGCTTTTAGGATTACACAAAATGTTCTTGAGGTTCTCTTAGCAGTGTCTGCTTTATGAAGAGTGGCTGAGGTAGTTTTCAAGGCAAAGCTGGGATGGCATATTTGTATAATGAACATTCAAAATGACATAAATGGAATGATATGGAGGTACCGGGAAAATGTTCGCATCATTTAAAGTGACAAATGTTAATTTTGTGGATAAGCAATTTGTCGCCTGCTTGGGACATACTCTCACAGCTGTGAGGATCAAACCAAAGCGAGACTGCAAGTCATTTCAGAAGTGCCTGCTCCAGACAAAAGGAAAAATTACTTTTATTCTTAGATAATATGAATGTCATTTGAAATGTGTGGGTCATTTGCCACCGATTTGGCATCAGTAAGAAGTTATCAAGTTCACAGATATGCTCCCTAAGGATCAGAAATGAGTGAGCTGAGCTTAAAGACAAGGCTTGCAGCATCAGGTAATGAATGAGATAGGCACCCTTTGGTTGCTTAATATTTTGGCCAGTTAGACCTAATAATATTGTGTTTTCCCACCTTACTGTGAGAAATGTAGATTATGGCAGAGCTAGGGCTTCTACATCTGGTTAGTAAAGGTTTAGTAAAATTTATTTTTTTAATAAGAGTAAAACAAAGATGTTTAATAGATAAATAAAAGAACAGAGATCTGGGGTGCTGTTTTTTCAAGGGCAGTGTTTATTAGTCCTATCTTTGCTTGCACAGGTTAGTTTTAAATTGTTCCTCTAAAATTAGTATGTAGTTCTTACCCATATGTCAAAATTTTAATATGTTAAAACATACTTGCCTTCTTTTAAATATTAAAAGAGGCTGTGGTTTCTCAATGGCTTTTTATAGAGGCATTGATTTTTAATTGATATATATTATAGCAGTGATAATAAACACAATTTAAACCCCCCACCCACCCCCTGCTTCCACCTGCAGAGAAAGTTATGACACTTTTAAACAAATTCTTTAATGGAATTCAGAGACACGGGGTTCTAGCTCAGAAAGTAGGTGCTTTCCAACTGTGGTTTAAAAATAAAAATCACATTATCACATTTCACAGTTGTTAATAATGTACCCTTTTCTGAAAATGTCATCAAGTGGTAAGTTATTATTTAATATGTAGACTAACTTAAATAAGTAAACAAAAGAAACAATGCAGATATATGCATACATATATAATCTCTTAGCCCCTATCTTTAATCTAAAATGCCACATATAGAAATTTCATAACTGATTTTGACCTAGAGATTAATTAAAAATCTTAGAAAGTTACTTTATAAAATGTATCATTATCTACATATTTGATGTACTTCAGTGGTCAAAACAACCAAAATTTTCCTGCTCCTAGAAGACCTTATAATTTTGCTTGAAGGTGTATTAACTTCTTTAAAAATTGCATGGTAGTGGGTGTACTGAGACAGGAAAGATATGATTAAATAAATCTAAGCAAATTCAGCAATAAAATATAGAGACAATGGCAATATAAAAATAAATATTACAAATAGGAGTAATCATTTATTGATATAGTTAAAAATATTTTAAAATTGTTTAATAAAACTGAATAATCATTTCTACTGAACAGAATACTACTTTATATTTTACAAACTATTTAAAAATTGTACTAAGTACACAAAACTAAATTAGTATTTGAACATTAAAATTACCAATGATTTCTAATATGATGTTTCCACCTAAAATTTATCTTGTGAGTCCTGGGCTGTTGTAACTACTGAATGATTCTAGCCTGGAGACTAGTGGTTTTCCTGTTCTTTCATCATAGTGATCAAGTATAGTCAATTTTACCCCTAATTATATCTTATTTTGGATTCTCCATCTTCTCTCTTTTTTAAAAAAATATTTAATTATTGATTCTTAAAGCTAGAAAGGGAGAGAGAAACATCGATTTGTTGTTCCACTTCTTTATTGGTTGATTCTTGTACGTGCCTTGATCTAGGATTGAACCCGCGAACTTGGCAGACCAGGGCTGAGCATCATCTCTTAAGTGGATTACTGAAACTGCCTCTAAGGTCTCCCCATTTCCTGATTTCATTCCATTTTCCACACTACAGGTCAAAGCAAAAATCTGACAGACTGCTCTCCTAATTGGATGACATACAAATAATCTGATAGCCTCTTACTCCTATTTTCCTCTCTCACCATGGGTCTTATTCCTACATTCTACATCTAAAAGATACTGAGCTACTATGCCCTCTCTAGTCTTCAATCCTTTGAAGATGCTGTTCTCTTAGCCTGGATTTTTAATCTCTTCATCATTTTTGTTCACACCCTCAATGAGACAGATAAAATGGATATCTGAGCTGAACTATATAACTCTCAAAATGTTGTGGTTTACATACCCATCATATGCTTACTCTTAAATTCTGGAATACAACAAAATTGTGGAAAATTTAAGAACTATATTTTTATGTATTAAATTATATAGACATATTACTTTTGTCAACTCCAAGAGTTCCCAACTGAAAAATGTGGTTAAGAATTATTACCAGGAATCTTTATCAATGACTAATCTTCAATATTTTTAAGACTACTTTGCACATAGTAACATAATTTATACGTCTTTCATCTGTCTACCACAATGAAGGTGTTTATTTCAACTTTAGGAAATGTGAAACAGTATAACTACTTAAAGGAATGGGTGAATTTCAAAGAAAAAAATCTAATTAATTTTATGTTGTCGTGTAGGATTCATGCCAGCAATGTAATCTAACATATAACTTTAATGCTAGTTGAGTATGGACCATGTGTCATCAACGTCACTCCAAATTCATTAAACATTCAAGGCAAAAATCATGCTACCGGTCTTATAGTTGAGAAAATTGACTCCCATGGAGGCTAATTTACCCAATATCATAAAGTAAATTTTTTCCATAGTGTGCAAACCCAGTTCTTTTGAACTCCAAAGCATTGTACCATTCTACTTCCATGTGTTCAATCTAGTCTGTGATCAATCTGGACTCTTCTCAAAAAGTAAATATTACACTAGTAAATCAAGATAATTTATGTGTGTTTCAAATATATAAATAGAAAAATTGACTAAAGAGAGATATCTTTACTTCTAATTTATGATTCCAAAGAATCATTTTTACAGGGATATAATCTTACAATTTTCTAACTAATAAAACAGCCACATTAATAGATGGTTCCAGAAATAATACCCACAGGATTAATAAAGGGAAATGTTTCTTCCTATACACTTTCTAATCTTCACAGGTATAAAGAGTAATTGTGGCATGGCATAGGCCATATGTGATGATAACAGAACCACTGTTCATAGACTCCAAGAGAAACCTTAATAAACTAAGACAAATTGAAACTAATCTAGATGAAAATGATGTTCAGGAAAAATGTTCTAGTAACTGTCACCTAAACAAAGAGTTATAACTACATTACCAATTGTACTCTTAGTTCAAATACACTTTCTTACTCTGATATGAAGCATCAATCTTTTACAAGTAAGAAAATACATTATTAATCCCTTACTATCAAAAAGGCAACACAAACTTCCCAAAGGGGGAAAAATACTATGTGTTTCCTAAATATTTGATGGCATAGAGCCTATAGAAATTTTTATGCTTAAAGTCATTCCTAAATGTTATTTAAGATATTAAAATGGAAATTGGTATTTTATTCATTATGATTGCAGCCTCTGTTGCCTTTTTAGAAAGAATTAAATTTGCATTGTTGCTTCCCCACTTTCATCTTTTTCTTTAATCTTTTATTTGCTTTTTGCTTGGTAATCATACAGAGTCAAGATTGTTTTTTAATTTAGCATGCAATTATAATTGATTATTTACTGGAGTTGGTCATAATATTTCTACTTTCTACATATTCATCCTAAGTCTTTTTTTTTGTAGTCGATAGCCCTTTTATTTGGACATCAAAGTTTTCTCATTGCATTAGAAAACTTATATATTTTTAACTGGCAAGTGCAGTTTTTTTCTTTTATTTCTTAATATCTATTCTCCCCAGTATAATACATTGTTTTTCATACTACATTATTAAAAATGAGGTAAAACACAGCAAGGATAAACAAATAACAGTGCAACTGCACAAAGAGAAAAATATTGTTTTGGGGAAAATGATATCACATACAATTTAGTCTTGTTATTTTCTATATTTTGAAGGATTACAAGCATTAAGCTCACATTTGTAAAGGGAACAAGGAATATTGGTATATCTGAAAAGCAAGCATGGAAATGTAGCAAATATGTGCCTTTGACCTAAATGACAGAAATAAATTTACTAATGGCCTGATAATATTAAGAGTTTTTAAACTGACCTATCTTACTTGAAATGCAGGTTCAATATTTTTCAGCTTGATGAGGCCAGTCAATGAAAAGCAAAGATGAAATTAACTTATGTACATAATACCTATAATAGTATTTGCTCCATTAACTGTTGCAGATGTGGGTTAATATTTTATTTGCATACATCCTCAGGTCTGTCCTGTTGTTTGGGTGGATTTATCGCAAGTCTGCAGGCATGGCTTGCTGCTAGAAATGGACATGAACAATTAGATTTTCAGTCTGAAATGCAACAAAAAATTCCACTCCAGCTACATTTGCTAAGCCCTTTGGTAGCTGTACTGATAAAGCAAAGAGAGGTTCAAGAATGAGAAATCTAAAGTGGAGATGCAAATCTTATGCTCACTTGCTATATTGTTACCTCAGAATATGCTGATCTTGACAGGCCTCAAACGAGCTTTACCAGGAAAACTAAAAACGAAAGAGAAAGCAGTTGTGGGTCTTCCTTTTTAAACCATACCACATCCACATTTTATTTATCTTCTTCATTACAGTGGAAAACAATTTAATTAATGCATATTTAAGGTGGTTCTTGTTTCATAAATTGTTAAATGCGCAGACTTTAAAAATGCACTCCGTTTATATTTTTAGTTGGCTCTCTTTGCACGCAGTTATGTCAGATTATGCTTAATCAATCTTGTCAAATTAATTGGTTGAATAAATGTCAAGTTCTATTTTTAAACAAAGCAGGAATGTTTTTAACATTCTTGTGATATTTAAAACGATTGTTTTTCATTTACATGTTTTAAGGATGCTTGCCTCTTAACTAGTATTTATCAAAATTTAAAAATACACAAACACTCAAAATAGTACCGATATTTTTTTGCCAGTTTAATCATTTGCATTCCAATCGAATTTTTTTTTCAAATAGCTCTGCACAGCTACTTTAATATGACTAGACAGATTTCTTCTCAGTGAATTTTAACCTAGCAATAACTTCACTGGGTAAAATGTTGGTATTTCTATGACTAAGAGAGACATTTGGAAAAATATCAGGATAATTATTTTTTAAATTTTAACTTTTTGATTTAAAAGGTATAGCAAGAAACTTGAGCAATTTTATTATTGGAATTCAGTGTTTTTCTTTATTTGAATTAACCCCATTTTCCGTGATAGAAATATGTAGTACAGGTAAGATAACTAAAGATAAAAAGTGTCAAATTCAGTTACTTATCTTCAATATTTTCATAAAAACTCAGATAATATGCCTTAACTCAAGCCTCCTGTTGATGGAGCAAGCTCAGGTTTATTGCTTTTATTTATAAAGTGATCTGAAAGATTAGCAAAATTATGGACAAAATATTTCTAAATCAGTAGGTCCTTCCTTCCTAATGTTAGTCTTTTTAAAATTTTGTGCTCTGTTTTCCAACACTCAACCTGAGTGTGTTCTTTCATAGATCTCTGGCAATTCTTTCAGAAAGCAGCAATGCAAATGTAAGATGGCTGATTCAACAAATGCAATTTAGTTTCCTGCTGTACATCATGTAACATTATACATGATACTCAACTTAAAGGTAAAAATAAAATGCTAAATTCACCAAATAAAACATTTATTCTTCATATCTGTACTCTAAATTGTATGTGTTATGTGCTGTTCAGTTGGCTCTGACTCTAAATTAGTTTAGTTTTCTTGAGATGGACCTATACGGCTATTTGAGTATAGAAGATTTATGTTTTACTTATGTTTTCGGTCTTTGCCATTGCTTTGAAACACTCTTGACTCTGAAAGATGGAAAATAAGTGTTCTTTTCAGGGAAGATCTGCTGTTTTAGCATTCTTAACTTCAATTAAATCCGCCTGTTTCGTAGGGAATTACAACTACTTTCAGCTTTCAAAACAGTTCATAATTGCTCCAAATACTTGTTACCATGGGTAACTACAACATCTACAGAAATTTCCATCCCTTTACCACATCGTTCTGAAAGTGGGGAAAAAACAACAAAAAGGCAGGTCACTTAATATTGAGGCAACTGGAAGTCAGAAGATGCAGAAGAGCTCGACAGATCAAAGCTTGTAAGAACACGCATATATTTTATACAGTACTTAGGAAAACACACTGGCATGTTCACATATGAAACAGAGAATTTATAACACCCCCAAATACTGAACAAATAGCCATTTTTAATAATTCTCTTATTTAATCTTCTCATAACCCATAATCACAGTGACACTTTTAATGTAATTTCTCTTCAGATATAATTACTGGATAGTAAACACATAGATTCAAGTACTGTACAGCATGGCAAGAAATAAAATTTTGTGCCTTAAAAGAAGCACACAAAAAACTTATGGAATCAATGTATGATAATTGCAAATTTGAACAGAAAACATGTATAATAATACTCATTTGTGTACACATACTGCTCCATCTGAAGCTACTTCTCTTCTAATATTCAATATTCATTTAATAAAGTGTTTGCTCTCAAATGAATTCCAATAATCTCTTTCTGTTTTGTTTTTTTTAAAATAATATTTAACCCTAATGCATATGTTATGTCATACTCTACAAATGGGAGAAAAATTGAATGGAGATTATGTTGTGTGGCTTTAATTTTTGAAATTTCAGAAAATGAACCCCCCAAGAAGGTATGGATATTATAGGCCATACCAAAATAAATAAATAAAACAAAGAGCCTATATTGGGGCCCTATTATATGTCAAGTTTTATAAATTTTGTTTTCCTAACACAGGTATTCCCAGTAATTTTCGAAACAGGAAAGTGAAGCCCAGAGCTTTCAAGTAATCAACTAAACTCACCACTCACAAAAAGGCTCAGCTCGATCAAAAAAATGAAGCCAGCAGAGCATTAAAGCCGGCGCCTGCCCTGCCTTATCACCACTGTTCCCTTCCCAAGGAAAGCACTTATTTTATGCTTCAGTCACCTCAGCAAAGAATCCTATGGAGAGCTAGACCTTGGTCTTTTTCATTGTGCACTATCATTACTACCTGGTGTTCAGGATATAGTGTCTCTTCAATAAATATTTGTTGAAGTGGAGATGTGTTTTTGAGAAATATTTTAGCCAAAAATTAAATATCCATCACCAATGTGTAATGATTATATGGGGACTACAATTTGTATCTCTGAAATTATATACATATGTGTGTGTGTATTTAATATATAATATTATATATATATATATATATAACTTATAATTAAAGTATGTTATATTTTGTCAGAAAATATCAATCCATTCTATGGAATTCAAAGACCAGACTACTTAGTTAATGTAATTTCTTAACCAATTTTGATATTCAAATGGAATAAATTCTAACTAATGTTTCTGAATTTTTAAACACGGTCTTTATATGGTTAGAGTACTAACATTTATTGGAGGTTTTTATAATACATATAAAAAAATCTCTGGGCTCAAAGCTAACTTGTATTTGGAATGGCAGGATATTCTCAGAAATATCTCTTAATAACTCCTGGTCTATATGTTGTATTTTCATTTCATACATTTCTGATGATTATTTAACACTGTCTTTTAAGGTTTTAGTTTTGTGGGGAGAAAAAACCACAACACTTCAATTTGATATACTATTGACAGCGATTAGTGCTAGCATGCTATGAGAGCAGGATCTATTATCTACATGATTTTTAACTACTTTTTCTTAAATATATATGTTCTGGGATTTTACTTTCCTTCCTTATACCTGCTAGACCCTGCACTTTTAATTTGACTATTAATTACTATGATATCCCCAGGTCATTTTCTATTCTCTGTTTCTGCAAGATTAATACCATTCTAAACATTTACTTTAGGTCTCCTTTTGTATCTCCCTAGATGACTAACTTAACTTTACTCACACTGAAATTTGCCACAACAAAATTCAATTTCTTTTCTTAACAATATCCTTCTTAGTGCTAACAATGTTTCCTACTTTAGCACTAAATTTTATTGTCAGGAAGATTCTGCTGTAGAAATTCAATTGTCTGTAAATCTGAGCACCAGTAAAGCCGCTAAAATCATTGTGAGTCTTATTTAACTGTCTGGCACATAAATCAGATAGATTTTATTTGATTTCAGTGGGGTGTTTTTCTAAGACCTCAGCGCTCTAACACATACTGATATTAACTAACTGCACATTCAAGTGCACATGATTCCTTCAGAGGAATAATTCATCCAATAAGCCGAGCCCATCTTTCTAAGTGGCAATCATCAAGAAATATGTCCTGAGTGATATCATCCTGGGTCAGTGATGTAAAAGAGACGGGAATTCAAAGCTTTTCAATGTCATTACTGCATGATATGACCATAGAATAACCCTTGAATGCTAAGCCTGTCAGATTCTTGTTGCATCGCATCCCAGGCTATCATTATTTGCATGGAAAGTAATATTTTATGGCTTTTTGTCAGTATATTATTGTTCACATGTGTTTTTATATACATTAATTTCATTGTTTTTTTAATCTAACAAAAACCATGTATAATAAATATTTTGACCATCATTTTTATTTTAAGGCTCTAAGTTCTGAGATGCAGAATGAAAACAACTTTTCCATAGTAGAAATGTTGGTACAGACCAGAACCAAGAGTTTAACATATATATGCATGGAATGACAGAGTATTATGTCATTACACACACCCACACCCACACACACACACACACACACCACACACACATACACATTCACACACATGTGTTCAAATCTTTCTTTTTTTAAAATCTTCACCCAAGGATATTATTTCCCACTGCTTTTCAGAGAGAGTGGAAGGGAGAGATAGAGAGATAGAGAGAAACATTGATGTCAGAGGGACACATGAATGGTTGCCTCCTGCATGGGCCCCAACAGGAGCCAGGGATCGAGCCTGCAACCAAAGTATGTGCCCTTGACCAGAATCTAATCCTAGACCCTTCAGTCTAGGGCCGAAACTCTAACCACTGAGCAAAACTGGCTAGAGCACGTATTCAAATCTTGGGTTTTGCCTGTACCAACTCCAATTTGTAAAATATAATTTTAGGATATATATATATATAAAATGTGCATTTATATATGTGAATATATGTGTATATATGTTCACACAAATATGTACATATACACATTCAAAAACCTTTACTTAGAGTTGATTAAGTAAAATGCAAATATAAGCATATACAATAAAATTTTTTCACAACAATATTGTCAGAGGCAGAGATAACAAAGAAATTTGACAAATCCAAGTTGATTTCATTAAAAAATGTATGTAATATTACAATTCAGATGCCATGTAGAGTTTAACAGAATGTCCCTTTCCCTCCTTTGCTTGCTTATGCTTAGTTGTTGAGTGTCTTAGAATCTTATTAGAGACATTTTCTAAGACTGTGAAGGTCACTTTTTAGCCAGTGCCTTTGATTTCATATGGAGCTTTATTTTGAGGTAGCTAAATTTTACCCATGCTGACCACAAGTAGTGCTCTGAGGGACATAAGGTATATAGTTACTATAAATTGCAGTTATGCTGGGGAAGCTAAAGAATGGAACTGAACTAGTTCTTTATTTATGCTTGCTTTTAATATAATTGCTTTTAATGACTATTTCTATGTATGAGTAAACAAAAATGATTGTCTTTTAAAAAATTGACTGCTGAATGCCCATCAACAACATAAGCTTTCAGTGAGATTTTTGTAGAGAGAAAGAAAAGAAGTCTACATAATATAAACTCTAAGTATTTTTAAATGTGCTCTAAACAGCCAATAATTTTGTTACAAAATTAAATGTCCCACTATATCCTCATAATAATCTTTGTCTCAAATACAAAATGAATAATAGAAATGCTACTGGAAAATTAGATGTTTAAAGTTATGATTCTATTAGTTTTTGATATTAAGGTTCAAAAAAGTCTAAAGTTCAGCTTCTTACCTATCATTTTATTGTGGATTTTATTGCATTTCAAAAAAGAATTTACCCTTCAAAGTTCTGAGTTCTAAAACAGCACCTAGCCCAATCAAACCAAAATATTTCATCAATTTTTATCCCATTTATCTTTTATATGCATTAATTTCTATGTCAAATGACCAAAAATACTATTCTTTCTTCCTTTTTATGACTGATACAAACTCCAACTCATATAGACAATAAAAACTAACAGCAGGAAAAGTAGGAGAAGCCAAGTGCTGAATTTGACTGCAGGTGAATGAGGGGACCACCAACTGTGTAAAACCAATGATGCTAAATTTCAATCTTGTCAAAATATGTTCATGGTATAAAAAGTAGCATACTTTCCTTCTTTTGACAAATGGATCAATGGAATGATAGGATAGACAGATGTGCAGGCTCCTAGGTGGAATCAGATATAAACTTCATATTTTTTCCAGAAGAGCCATAACAAAGCAAACTTCCAGACTCTGAACTCTCTTTCCCCCCATGTTTTATAGTCTTGTGTTTTTACCTTATTATATGTTTGCTGTTGCAAAGGCGAATTTTGAACCTCAATACTCTCTGGCTGCAGGATAGTGAGAGTCTGCTTTTTACTCACTGGATTATGTAGCTGACGTGTACTAGATGGTAGAGCGAATATATTTTAGAAATTAAAAGTGTTGAGGGAGTCATGTAACAATAGAATGTTTTCTGAATTCTTATTATCACCAGATGGCTCACTCAAGTATCACTTTTTTTTTTTTTTTTTTTTTTTTTGCTTTAAGGCAATCTTACGAAAACATCCACCCCTTTACATATATTTCTTATATTTTGATAGCACTAATGGACAGGTGATACCTGCCCTCAATTGTTCTCTAAGGTTTGCTCTGCCCTCCAGATCTACACAATTATGAAATCCTCTCCTGCACAGCCTGGTCTTCTAAATGCATCGCTGGTCTTCTTCAGATCTTGTCTTTACTTGGCTGACAGCTTTACTGTCTCCCATTTTCTTTGATATGGGAGACATAAGATATGGCTTCAAGACATTTCTCCATTCTGGTTTCTCCTCTCCACTCAACCAGCTTTTAAACAAGGAACTGAATCTCAGTTAAATTCAACAGGTGCAATGTGAATAATAGACATTAGATGAACCATCATTCCTCTTAATCTGAATTTTGGCTGTGATTATACTTTGCAGTCAATGGTCCCATTGGCTTTGCTAGCAACCATATCCCTCTGATGATTTTTATGTATTTATTTTTGGCTAATGGTCAAATAGAGCACCTGAGTCTTTTATATATGAATTTATATTAGAGCTTTTCTTCCAGGTGGAGACTATTTTCTTAGACATGAGTTCAGAGGTTACTTTCCTGTCTAATAAACTTCACATTGTTAGTCTTGGGCTGTCCTGTCTGCTTTCCCTATTTTTCTTCACTGAATAGCTGATATTCTCCTGTCTTTATGTTTGTTTTGATAACAGTATTGCACAGAACAAAGCACCTAATCTGTTATCTACAAATATCACTTCTCACCATAAGAATAAAAACTGAAAATTCTGGATCTGGCACAGACAATTACATGCCTAAAACATCTTGAAATATAGGGGGGGGAAAGGAAATTATTAACAGCTAAAGCATACAACTGGTTAAAAAAAAAAAAAGAATTTAAGCATAAATAAGCATAATTAAAATTGAAAAAAATTAAATGTTTAAATTGATAAAGCCAAAATAATACCTTATTGATCACATTTGGAAAATGCTTGCACATCAAATCTTCATTTTAAAATTGAAAAATAAATGGAAAAAATCTGGTTCTACCTCCAAATTAAGTTTTGTTACATAATTCAGGTGATGAGATATTTATGAAGGGACATTTCTCTTCACAGAAGTATTTGGGCTAACAAAATCAATTTCAACAAGAAAGCCATTTTTATCACATTTCAGTTAAAAATGAAAGTGTGAATAATTTATAATGACAACTGCTATATAATATTTGGCATCTATTCAATTTTTGTCACTCACTTTGGCCACAGCCATGACAAAACAGCTTTACAAGCTGTCTTATAAAATGGAATTAACATCCTCATGACTATAAATACTAACATTATTTAGTTACAGAAACCTAAAACAAACAAAGGTTTTAAACAAAATGGAGGTTTATTTTTCCTTTTTATATGTCCAACATCACATGCTCCTTCTGTTTTTATTTGTTTGTTTGTTTGTTTTTGTTTTGTTTTGTTTTAACTATCTTTAACATTACACTCATGGTGGTAATATGACTGCAAGAGCACCAGCCATCAGGGATATGCTTCCAGCAGGAAGAAAAATGAAGAGGGAAGAGCAGGAGATGACTAAATGCTTACATCTCAGTTCCTATCTCTTATCCAAGATGAATGCTGATAAAAAGCAGTCTTTTTGTTGTGCATGTGTATATTTCTGCCTCCAATAGTATAGTCAATCTAAAAAATGAGAATCAGTATTGAATAGAAAATTAGTAATCTCTGCTACAGAAAAAAACTCTTGAATCAAGAGTTGGAGAATTTTCCCAGACTCTCTGCATTGAAGTCATATTTTATAATTCTCTTTTTTCACAAATCAACGAAGTCAACTTTGGTAATTTCTGAAAGTATTTCCTTCTCAGTAAGAGAGTGCAATTAAATTACATTCCATTTTAAGTGATATTAATAAACACCCCTGTCAAAACTTATGTATTGATTCTAGATGTCTATAGATTTCCACCTGCAATAAAATTGGCAAGTCTTCAGAAGCATATTCTCCTTTGGCTTTCAATCACCCTTTCCAGACAGACATGTTGACAAATGATATGCTCAGCAGCCTGAGTTTGCAGCCACAACGTTTTAAATAAATGAAAACTTATTCTCATTTGTGTGGCTTCAAACATCCACCCAAGGAGGCAAAACCATAGATAAACTCCATAGTGTGAGGTTGTTCTTTGGGGATTTCATTTTGAAGGGGAAAAGAGTGCTATTTCTCAATAAAAATGCCATCAAATGCTTCAAGACTATTTCTCTGCAAGTCCAGCAAGTTTTCTGAGTTGGTGGGGCAGAACCTCGCTTTATTCCCGTCATATTAATTAAAAAACTTTTTAAAAGAGGATGAGTCAAGGCTGTAGCTCTGATAATGACAGAGATTTTTATCATGTTAGACAGAACTGCTAGAATGACAATAAAATAAATACAGCAGCACTTGCCAATGTAGAAATTAGAGTCACAGTTTTGTGTGCAGCTTCCTGACCAAAGCAGCAGATCTGGTGTGTTGCCAGGGGTTGTGTGTGATTTTGCTTATATTGTAACTCTAACATTTCTTTTTTTAGACAGAGCTATGGTTGGAAAAGAGACTTTCAAAACTTTCAAAGTCATATATATGTGTGTGTGTGTATATATATATATGTGTGTATATATATATATGTAAAGCTTCAGCAATCTCCTCACAAATGAGTAATTCTTTTTACTGGAATTAGTATACATACCATAGAAGAAAAGCAGAATCTTATTGACTGGAGGGAAGGCAGTATTTTCCTTTTTAAAAAAAAAATTCATTTAGCTTATTAATGAAAATAATATTAAGTTCACACATAGTCTAAATAAAGCATGATAAAACCACTGTGTGACCATTTGTCAAAATAAACATTACAAACATTTAAAAAGCATTCCTGTTCTGATACAATGATCTGATAGCTATGCTTTCTTTGGTTTTCCGAATGCAAGCTAAGTGTTTAGTAAACATGAATGAATGTACAGTCATTTTAAGCACTCAGGGATGAGTTATATAGGGAAGGCAACATTTTCAATCCAGTTACATAGTGATGGGAAATGGCACAGTTGACTTTTCTTCAAAATAATTCATTTCAAAATATTAAAAGATATTCCAGTATTTCTAGACCAGATAATGTAATTTGGTAGCAGGAATGGCTTCGATTTTCTTCCCTTGCTTTAAGGCTTAAACCAACTCAACCATTTCCAAGGCACATGTTCAATTTAGTTATCTGTTTCCTGGACAGACGCTTATGTGGTTTTGTCTACTGCAAGTTATTGATAAACTATTTATCAAATCTCTGTCATCAAATTTTCAAATACCATTTCTGTTTTAATTCAATGCAATGCCTAAGGTTTAAGGGAAAATATCTCAGGCTGCACTGCCCTGTTGTCCTGTCCTGTTTCCTTTTCCTCGGGTGTCTATGACCATTGGTTCGCTGAAATTAATCACAGAGTTCCCAGGCTAAAGGCTTGTTAACAATACTCTTCAAAAGTTAATCTACTAGTTAGAGGTTCTTTTGAGGTACTGTAAATGGGTTAATTAATTTTAAGGTACATTAAATGTGTTCATTTCATTTTTCAGTACCTATGCATTGTCATATTGCTTCAAATTAGAGACAGAATTATCATCAGATAATCATATTATGGCTTATTTTTGTCATATCTTGATGGTGTTCTTTTGAATAATGGAGGTAATATAAAAATTACAATAAATATAATAGTGACTTAAGATTGGAAGTAGTAGTCTTTGACTCCTCTTGTCACAGATGTACACCAATACTTAATATATTTTAATTAATTAAAAACTTTTAGATAAATCTCCTTGAAAAATAACTAGAAAGAAATTGTATTACCAGAACACATGCAGGAGTCATCAGTCCATATAACAAATAGATTACTTACTCCTTTTTAAATGTGTTGGATAAGAATTTTGATTTCAGAGGCTTTTAATATAAAAACAAGTTTCTATTTTAAAAAACATTTGGTTTTATTTGAATTAAAGCAGATAAAGCATTTTAAAAATAAAGTATTTTGATTAAGTTGATTAAAATGGTTATTTTAAATTCAATACACATCCATTATTAGACACTGAGTTGGAAGATTCCCAATATATTAATCCCTAAAGGAACTTAAGTCTAAAAAGAAGGAAAGCTGTAAGTATCTAAAATAAAGGCAAAACAGAACCACACATGCAATAAGGTCATAGAGTGGACATGAATTTATATCTTTTGAAAAGTATATCTACACTATGTATAACAAGACAATCTCAAAGTACACATCAAACATGGATCTTTCTTTGTGACGGTGGAGTGTGTATTACTATCTGACAGTTCACATGTCTATCAACCAACTAAATAAGATGTCAGTGGATGGCTTTCTTTGGATTGTCTTACTAGTCATATATATCATTGTGTAGTACATGCATTGCTGCAATATTTAATTCTCTTAAATGATAGCTTACGTGTTTGATTGTTTTAAGTTTACACATTTGACATGATCTAGAAAATATATTCCATTGAAAGTCTCTTTATTAATTATTTAACAAAATACAAATAAAAAAAGTTGTAACCCCAATATGAAGCAGCAATATTGCTTACACATTATAATTAGAATTGGTTATCTCTTAATTATAGTAACTGTATCTGATTCAAGTGTTTCTAGATGTGTGAATAAATTAATCAGAATTGGAAAAATGTTTGTTAAGAGTATGGGAATAAAAAAGCAGCATGTTCTAAATACAAAATAAAACAGAATATTTTATTTGGAATGTAAACTTTTTCTCACTCAGGCCAAAATTACACTAACTCTGTCAAGTTCAGCATGGGAAATATTTTCAAGTAAGTACTAACTCCATACACTGCTGGTGGCTGTGTAAATTGATATGTTTTGAAAAGCAATATATCAGTCCGTGATGACAGCCTTAAAAATAATTGCATTCTGATTGCAAGATTCTAATATACACTCTCAAGAGATAACAAATTACAGAGTGAGGATAGGAAGGAGAAGATGTTGAACTAAAATAGTCAATAGAATTGTTTCATATGAAAAACAGAGTTCGCCTCAGTGGTATGGAGTCCTGGTTTGGGTGTCCCATGAAAGCAGGCACTAAGACACCTGCAGCTACTTTATTCCCAAGGTGATCCTAAGACGCAAGAAAGAGGGAGTTGGAAGAGTGAGGCAGGAAAGGAGAAAACCAAACCCCAATGACAGGTGAGCTGCTGACCTAGTACTGCTGTGAGAGACTGGATTTAGATCTAGCTGTGATCCATCTAAAAAATCATGCCAAATACATCATTCCTATGCCTACAAAGGAAGTAAGTTTGGTACATTTATTCACTAACCTCAATAGAGGAAGTTTTTGCTTGGTATTTTAATCCCTCACACTCTTTTGTTACTTCATGTTTCTATAGCTTTAGGGAGAAAAGGTAAAAATTTTGAGAGTAGTCAGGGCTTTGGAATTGCATGCTACTGGGTTACACAGACTTCTCACTGCGGCTGCAGCTGGAATTAGTAATGGACTAAGAATTTGGAGACCTGGGCACTAAAAGTAGCTGACACATAATCACTTGTTACATTCCAAACAGCTCATGTCCATATTATGTTCACTCAAAGTGGTGGCTTGTTACACTTTAAAAGACTGTTGAAGAAGGATTGGAGAAATACACTATATGGTCCAAAGCCTGTAACCGGTCTTGATATCATAATTTATGGTCTTCTCCACTTCCTCTACCACTGACGCCCTGCATCAGCCTGAGGCATTTTTTTGACTGCCTTCGGCTGCAGATTTTAATTCCGGAGGGAATTAAGCCCTTGGTTATTTCGTCCTGGTCTAGTTATGCTGGCTGAACTTGTCATTCTAATGTTTTCATAGACATGGAAACAAGAGACACCCCAGTGAGTTTCTCAAGTCCTAGACATACTCACATGTGCCTGCTAGCTACACATAAGCATCAAGATCGATTTTCCTCTCCAGTACATAAATTTTGTCTTTTCCTTCTAAGTACCATAAAATACACCATATATCATCAGTGTTTTAATTTACAAACACCGTCTTGAAGCACAGCACCCCAACTCCTCAGGGTATCATTCCAAACTGGCACTTTAGCTAAGTGTTTAATGGTCACTTTCTGAGGGGACATATACAGGGTTTCATGGCTCTAAGCTGCCTAGATCATGAAGTCATGAACGTTTCTTATCACGGTCTGTCTTCAAGTAATGTCACACCGCTTCACTTTTCATAGTACACTTCTATTTCTCCTTTCAAGGCTTTCTGTTCTTGCTGTCATACATCACACTTACACATATTATGAACCCCACACCCACTGCTGTGTGGCACGCAGTGCAATACACAGATGCTGTATCACAGAATTGTACACTTGAAACCTGTATAACCTTATCAACCAAGGTCACCCCAATAAATTTAATTTAAAAATAGTCAATTTTATCTTTAGAAGATATGGGATTTAAAAAAATATTTAACCATTAAGTTACCATTTCTAGTGCTCCTTTTATACTTCCAGATTTCAATCTGATATAATTTTTTTTTCTGCCTGAAGGACTTCCTTTAATATTTTTTATACTGTGTGTCTGCGGTGTTGATTTTTTTTTAGTTCTTGTAAGTGCAAAGTTCTCTATTCTTTTTTCAAAGATTTTTAAACTGGGTGCTGAGTAAAATTTTGATTTTTTTTCTCTCTTCAGTGCTTTAAATATATGTGATTGTCATCTTGCTACACTATTTCCAATGAGACATCTGCTTTCATCCATATCTTTGTTCTGCTCAATATTATGTTCTTTTTCTTTGGCTGCTTTTAACATTTTTTTAATCAGTGATTTTAATCAAATTGGTTATAACTTGTTAGCATATATTTCCTTATGTTTCATGTGCTTGAAGTTTGTTCAGCTTCAATAATCTGTCGTTTTATTTTTTTTTATCAAAATTGGAAAGTTTTTAGACTTTATTGCTTCTAACACTTTTTGCTATCTCCTCTAGTTTCCATCGCTCCACTCCTTCAGGAACTAAAATAGATGGATTTAATTTTATTCCCATGCAAGACAATGAACTTTGAAGAATACCTCACACCATATACAGAAATTAACTGAAATGGATCATAGAATTAAATGTAAATGCTAAAACTATAACATTTCTAGTATCCAAATAAAAGAACATGCTTATAACCTGGGGATAGAAAAAGGTCTTAGATGCAACTGCAACAACTAATTCTTAAAATAATGCCTTTATAAATTGGACTTTATTAATTTTAAAAACTTAGTTCTTCCAAATTATACTATCAAAAAATGAATGGCTCTCCACAGATTAGGAGAAAGTTTTTGCAAATCACTTGTACTTGTAAAGAACTTGTATTTAGAAAAATATAAAGAAACTCTGAAAACACAGTATATGCAAACAACCCAATAAAATTAGGCAAAATATTTGAACAGAAAAGTAGATAAACAAATAACAAGCATATGAAAAACTGTCAAGCATCACTAGGCATTAGGAAAATGTAAATTAAATCTATAATGAGATACCATTGCCCATCAATTAGAATCACTAAAATTAAAAACAAAAACAAGACACCTGACCATATCAAATGTTGGCGAGAATGTGGAGGAACTGAAGGTCTCCTATCTCTCTGGTTTCAGTATAAAATGGTACAACCGCCCGGCTGGGCGTGGTTCAGCGGTTGAGCTTTGACCTAGGATCCAGGCAATCGGGGTTCGATTCCCGGTCAGGGCACATGCCCGGTTTGCGGGCTCGATCCCCAGTCGGGGGCGTGCAGGAGGCAGCCAATCAATGACTCTCTCATCATTGATGTTTCTATCTCCCTCTCCTTTCCTGTCTCTGAAATCAATAAAAATATATTTTAAAAAAAAATGGTACAACCACTTTAGAAAGCAGTTTGACATTTCCTTAAAATATTAAACAGATCTCTATGATATGCTTCACTCATTTTATGTCTAGGCACTTACCGAGGCAAAAGAAAACAAATGTATTGAGAAGGCTTGTAAATGAATTTTTATAGCAGCTATATGTGTAGTGACCCCAACTGGAAACAATTCTAATTTGTGTCATCAAAGGGATAGAAGGTAACTCATCAATAAGAAGTGAGCGAACTATGGATGCATACACCAACATGGATAAAAACAAATAATTATACTGCATTTGAAAATTCAGACAACAAAATACATACTCTATGATTTCATTTATTTAAAACTCCAAAACAAAATGAATCTATAATGAAAGAAGGCACAGTGATGATTGCAAGGGCCGGGTGATGAGGAGAGATGCCAGACGGAGAGGATTTGAAGGAGACATGAGGACTTTGGAGTGGCAGGGAGCAAAGGATAGGTTTATTCTTGATTATGGTAACTGGTTCAAGAATGTATTCAACACTTAAATCTATCAAATTGAAAGTTTTAAGCATGCTGTGTATTGTATATCAATTATGCCTTACTCTAAGTCATTTTTTAAATATATATAGAATGTTATGATTTATTTGTGAAATGAAAATAGAAATATTAGAAAATGTTTCTAGGTCATTTTAAAATTCAAATTTGTATATTATGGGTTCCTAGAGAGATTTATACACATTTCCATTTTACTATACTATTTTCAAATGCAAATTCTTTGAAGTCAGGAAGCAGGTTACACATTCTCCTTAAGGAAGCAACTCTTCGCAGTGATTCTTCTTGTTGCCTTGACTGGTGATGTTATGATTGATCTGAAACCAGAATAGCGGGCTTGCTGCTTTTCCTATCGTCACCCTTTCATTTAAGGTACCTCAAGTAAAGGCCCCAATTTATGCTCTTCCTAATGCCCTAGCACTAAGCTTGGTCCTGTCCTGTAATTCTATTCTTTATACCTGTTCTAAATGTATACCTTGTCTGTTCTCTTAAGATAATTGAAATATGAAATCTTAGCCTTAAACATTACTGGTATTTACTAGTAGTGCTTAACACCTAGTAAACATTGTAAAAATATTTGCTGATAGGCTGATTAAATTTACATATATATATATATATATATATATATATATATATATACACACACACACACACACACACATACACACACACATATATAGATGTAGCATTTTATTAAGCGCACTAAATAATATGTGTCTCTCAATTATTTAACAACAGATTTTGGAGTTTCTGCTATAAACCAGATTATGCATTAATCTCTGGAGATTCAAAGATAAATTGAGCAAAAGTCCTGTTCTTTCAGGGCCACTTGTTCAATGTCCTATGACAGTTTTCAACCTAACTTGACAATATATATTTTTAAACATAGTGTACTTTTGCTGTATACATCCTTAAGTTTTACTGAGAAGATGGGTTATCCAATATGTATAATCTCACAATTATCATCAGAAATCATGTTCTGTCAAGGCCAAGGGAGTTTTCTGTACAATTGGTGACTCCTTCAAGTAGGACTAAGGTAATTATTTTCCCAGCTATAAAATATTTCAAAGCTTCCTGTGTGGCATAAGAAATATGCCTCCTGAAACAATAAAAAATATATCAGAACACAAATAAGGACCTTTATTTTAACATGCTACCTCATTTATTTGGATATATGACATTAGAAACATGAATTTCAAATCACTTTTATGTTCAAGCAAACTTTCTGGACAAAATCTGCACAATTGCCAATGCCACATTCTCAGGAGACACTATTTCACTCTACCTCTAGCTCTAATTACAGCAAAATGGAGGTAAAATATGGTTTGGGATCCACAGTGAACTATTGTTTAGAAATGTTTGGCCTAGTTACCTGAGAGACACCCAAGGTTTGTTGACCAGAGGGAGATTTTTGACAGCTTATCAATTGCCTGAGGCAGCCTCAGTGGTTGCTTTCACTCTATTATAACCCTAAAGGACTACAATTGTTTTTCCAGTAAATTTAAGTGGAACAAATGTGCAGTGTTTTTCTAATGGAAATTATTTAACATACATATGATCTGCAACTTGTAAAGTACGTGTCATATATTATATAAGTATATATGGCATTTCATCAGTGAAAATTATGTGAATAAATATATATTATCATTGTATAAATCAAAATATCACCTGTATTCAAGATTGATTGGTAAGACATGTGTATGATTTAATGTTTTAGCATTTATTCTAAGTTTGTGTTGCACCCGATCTCTTGTGCAGTAGAAACTAGAATTAAATTCCCCTTGCAAGTACCAATATGTTTTTATGAAAAGCGACTTAGAAACTAATGGCAGTGTTCTCAGATATATATATTTATAATATGACTAAGCAATTTTGAGTGAATAAAAATCATCTAGCTATTTGTATGTGAAAATTATCTAATTAGTACTGTGTATAACCTAAATTTAAAAGGAAATTAACATTACTAGTTTGTTGCTTGGATATTTCTTTGTATATTGCCAGTGAATTAATATTGAGTGATATATCATTTAAAGTATTACTGTGACTCCAAATTATGTTGACATTTGTTTTTTATTTAGTGAGTTTTTATGATACGTTTATGCATTTTGTACCTATTTTTCCTCATGTGTTAAAATGTAATTGGTAGCAACACTGCCTTAGCAATTAATCAAGCTCAACATCAACAGTAATGGTTCTAGTTCATAGCAGGCACAGCTGACATGATATGATGAAAATGACATTTTTCCTCTGTGCTTTTCCTTCTGAAAACACATATCCCACTCCAACCATGAGATAAGCATTAGACAAAAACCTGTTGAGAGGTGTTCTACAAAATACTTGACCTATACTTCACAAAACAATAAAGGCCATCAAAAACAAGGCAAACCTTGCCCGGCTGGGGTGACTCAGGGATGACTCTCATTGATGTTTCTATCTCTATCTCTTCCTTCCTCTCTCTGAAATCAATAAAGACATATTAAAACAACAACAAGGCAAGCCTTAAAAATGATCACAGCCAAGAGGGTCTAAGGAGACATTAAATGCAACGTGGTGATTTGGGCTACCACCACTAGATCAGAAAGACCTTTAGGTAAAAACTAAGGGAATCTGAATGATTTATAAACTTCAGTTAATAATCATCTACCAAAATTATTTCATTAAATGTAGCAAGTGTATCAAATGAATGTAAGATGTCAATATATTGAATAAATGAGTGTAGGATGTATGGGAACTGTCTATATTATCTTTATAATATTTCTGTAAATCTAAAACTTTTAAAATAAATGTTCTTTTAAAAATTAACTGTGTAACAGAATAAAGACTGATTCATTTTATCGGTTGCTTAGTTCAGTGACAGAAGAAACAGATAACACATTGAGACCATGGGAAAATAAAACCTAAGATTATCCAAATAGTTTTATTTCATTAAAAGTGAATTTAGATTTCTTCATCATATGCTTTTAAGAAACATATTTATACTCAGGGTTGCTGAAATGAGAATACACAAAACCAGTGCCTTTATAGCTGTACTCTAAAAATTTGATTAGATTTTTATGTAACTTATACTATTCTCTGCAAATACACCTTGACAATTTTATAACAGCCCTAATATAGGAACATATATTATTTAAGACAAATGTCATCTCTCCCCTTCATATAACAAATGCCACCCATACATCACCGATCTCTATCTAATCCTAATTGTATAATCCCACATCAGGGGACAATACCTTTTTATAACTGCAGCTAGTGATTAGCTTTGGTCCTAAACCACAAGGATAGTAGTGCCCCTGTATTTCTCTGTTAGAAATTTGAATAACGACGTGTTTTAAAATAAATGCTGCTTCCATTTTTCAATATTATATGTCTACTGAGAACCATAAATTAGTAGAAATGATAAATATTAGAAGTGATCTCTTCCAGCAAGTCATACTGTGGCTATCTATAATAAAAATAATCTCTTGGAATTAAATCAAGCTGTAAGCTACTCACAATTTAAGTGATTATAGCTATATCAAAATAATGACAGAAACTAATCATAAACTTTTAAGTTAAAATGCTGTAACAACTTCAAATATAAGACCCAAGGAGAAATTATTTGTAAATCAACATATCTTTAAACCTCAATTCTATGCATATTTTGACCTCTTATGAAAAGAAAAAACACATATGTGCTACCAAAATCTAATCTTGTATAAATCTGAAGGACTTCAGTGCTGAAGCAAATATAATTTCCTAAAATAGTTCTGTTCAATAGAATTTTGTGTGATGAGAGAATTTTCTATCTGGTTGGTCTAATATGGTAGCCATCTGTCTCATGTAATTGTTTGAAATGTAGCTGGTATAACTGAAGATATTAATTTTTATTTAAAATTAAATTTAAATATTCATATGTAGCTAGTAATTATTATATTGAACCAAGAAATTCTAAGGCAATGGGTTACAGTTTATGTTTTCTTAAACACATTAAAATAGTGTAAATTACATGACAAACTATATTATAAATACTGGGAATGTAAAATAAATGTAGTAAACCACTCTTTAGAGGGTATTCAATGCTAAACATTGAGATTGGAAATCCATTATGCATTTAAAGAACAACTAAAGAATCTTTTATTATAAAAATTTTATAGTTGTCTTTCTTTCCCTATGAACTCATGCTTTGTGACTGAATATTCACACAATTTTAAATAATAATGTTACATTTTACACTTCAGCATAAAATTACATTCAAACATATTTAACTGTTAAAAATGTATATAAATTAAAAATATTTATTTTCTTGTGTCCTTAAAAGTTCGTTTGTCTTTGAAATATTTTTTCTTTCATTGATTAATTACATTTATTAGTAGGACATAATTGATTAAAAACACATTTTGAAAGTTATTAACAAAATAAAAGCATATATTTTACCTTGGCAGATTGCCTACTAAGATGCCAAACAAAGGGAGAATATTGTTGTCTGAGTAGACAGACACTTTAATCAGGGCCTCAATTTCCCATTAGAAAAATTGTTTGTCTTCCCTGTCTAATACAAACTTTGGTTTTGGAGCCACTTAAACAAAAGAAAGACAGTAATTTAACCCATTCCAAGATCATCTAATTGATATATCTCAGAGGATGGGGAGGAGTCATGATAACTACTTTATAATGATTTTGTGACATTTACCTCTCTACAGTTACCAAAGAATACATTTTTCTGAGAGTCCTATAGCAATCAAAAACAAAAGATTTATATATTGTCAGGAAGACATTGGTATCTTGTTTGAGCCATGTGACAATCATGGCAAAGATCTGTGCCTTACCTAGTTTTAACCACAAATTAGAATTAAAAAGATAAAGGATTAACTAAGGAAGTTGTTCCATACATTTATTTGAATTTAAAAAAAATAAAATCAGACTTTTTTCTTAGAGAGTTAATATGCTTTGACTAATTGAGTTGACAATGAGTTTGGCTTTCCCAATTTAATTGCATGTTGAATATTTCTACATATTGAATGAGGAAATATGCCACTACAGAATTCTGAGAGAGCATATTTATAAGTTAAGATCAAAAATACCTTATTAAGAAATGCATTTTGAAATTAGGAATATTTAAATATTTGCAGTCTTTTCAGAGCAAAAGATGTCTCTATATAAAAGAATAAAAGGTAAAATTATACTAGAAGATGACTCTATGTGGAAAGCAAAATTATAGACCTTTAATAAGTCTCATCAAAGCATCTCTCCAGAAATCAATAATTTTTGCATCTCAGGTGACTTTCATCAATTTACATTGAAAAAGGTAAAAAAAAGACTATTGAGTTTTTCCATGACAGATGATGATGATGATGATGATTTACCTGCCATTTACTATGTCAGTAATCCGATATAACCCATAGAGAGAATATTTGAATAATACTGCCATAGAAAAAGTTATATACTATATGCTATAATATTTATTATAAAAAATAGTTCAAATACTTATTTAGGTGAACATCAAAAGGAAGGAATAACAATTGAATTGCTGTTCTACACTTCCTGATTCTAATAATAAATAATAATATCCACTAAATTTCATTTTTACTAAAATTTACTTTATATGTTTAATATAAAAGAAATAAGATATAAGACAAGAAATAAAATATAATTTATAGATGCATCTATGGTAATGTGATATACAAAGCAATATTTAATAAATTTCATGTCAATAATCTCTACAATTAGCTATAAAACTAAGGTCATCCATAAAATTAAGGTCATATAAATCCTTCCTCATTTTTCTGGTGGAGCTGTGTAACTGACCACATTGCCCTTGAATTCATTCACACAGGAGGCAGAAGTATATTTGTGCTCAATTTTGGGCTGTTATTTCTGCTTGTCTTTCATTTTGGTGATAAGACAAATATTAGCTTATACCTAAATTAATTTTCTTTGGAAAAAATTTATATTTGTAATTATTTGTTATATTTCTGGGATAAAAAAAAAGCTAAGGTTAGAAATCACTTCACCTTTTTCCTATAAATATTCAAGCTCATACTTAAACTCTTTCTTTAAACCCCTATGCATTTAACTCACTGAACTATCATCAATCTCAAATGTCATTATCTCAAAATATCACTATCATTTTTCCCTTGTTTACCACTCTCCTCATGGAAATAACCAAATTCTCACCTATTAAATATTTTATAGTTAATATATATGACTAGTTCCTGCTGGTCCTTGTATTTTCCCATTAAGTTATTTTTCACCTGTACCAGTCTCATCATTCTCTCTCATTTCACACATTTCCAATTTGCTTCTCATTTTATTGTGACATATAACATGACTTTGAAGTTTATCACTTGGCAGCTTTTCTCACCCCCTTGCTTTTATTTCACAGGAAATAGAACGTCCTATTCATTTACCCCCCCCCCAAAAAAAAAAAAAACAACACTTAGATTGCGATGGGCAAGTACCACATTGCTGGCTGCATTGCCAAGAATATAATTCTGGAAGACAGCAATTTCTTTTACAGCTTTCAATTGACTCCATGAAGAAAGGAAGTAGGTTTCTGTTTGCAGTTGAATACTTAGAACAGTTTTATGTATTATGTTGGAATAAATATAGGATTTGCTATCAGGCTTAGAATTATAATAGCTGAGAAGAAGAAAAACGAAAATGATGGAGAGTGATTTAACATTGAAGGCAAAATAAAATTTGTTAAAATATTTAAAGTTCCTTCATAAAAGAGAAATAAAATTTTGAAAAGTGCATTCAGATGTATATTCACTAAAAAGATAGAACATAAACACAGTTAGGGAGCCCTACCTCCTTTCTCCCTTCCCACTTTCCCAGTAGCTCCACCCTAACAGAACCATGGTGTCCTAGACCAAACTACTAACAAAGTTTTTTTTCATCACTTTTATATTTTTTAATATAAGGATGGAAAATAAATTTTAGTTCACATGTGCACTCAGTTAATGAATGCTGACTGCCTGGAGAGCTCCGACCAGCAGACCTAGAGGCTATGTCTGGGTTCAAGGACAAAGCAATGGTGTGTGTCATGAGTTAGTGAGGGGAAGAGGGGCGCACCACCTTCACATACATCTGCACTTTAGTAATCCTTAGTTTAACATAAGACTTCAATTCGCTGTTTCATTTATGCTTCATAATAATGTTTAAGAACTTGTTTTGAATTATTTTATTAATAACTGAAAAAGTGCAATTTTTGAACTAGCAAGAAAAAGTGGCAGGCATATAAAATGATTTTATGCATAATATAAAAGATAAGAATGTATATTTTATATAATTAAATCACATATGCTTTGTAATGTTAACTGTATTGTTTCTTATGAAAGTTTAGAATTTAATTAGACTAAAGAGAACTAATTTCAGGTATGTGTATCTAAAAATTAGCATAGTATCAATGAAATACTCCTATTGTTAAACATCCAATTAGAAAAGCTATATATATGCAAATGTATATATGTAGTATGTACAATGTATATATATGGTTTGCAATAGTTATCTGAAAATCTTTAAGATGATTTTGTTAAACTTTTAATTGCCTGAGTTTTATTCTTAATTTTAAATAGAAAGTTTCTTATAAAAAGAGAATGTTAAATAACCTGGTAAGTCTCTTCCATGTGTCTCTATGCCCCAACATTCACTTGTGAAGTAAGTTTGAGATTTTACATTTCTGATGTTGCTCAACAAATTGAACTGCATATGCTTGTCAATGACTCATTTATAAAATAGTTGATTTGATACTCATAAGGATGGACCCAGGCCAGCATTTCAATATAGGAAAAAGCAATTCATTTCTAAACATAGCTAACAGATTTCTCTGTCGAAAAGCCGATGTTGTCCTTTGGCAAACCGCTGAAATGGATTTAGTGGCCTGGAAATCTGCCAAACAGAAACACAAACCAGACTCCTTTAAACCATAGAATTATAACACTGAAGTAAGCACAATCGCCATCCTTCATATCCGAATCCCACTGGCCACTTCAACTCTGCTCTGACAGACTGGAAGTTTTTAAACTGACAAATGGGGCTTAACTTTGGTTTTGACACAATTTGGATTTTCCTGTACTGATATCTGATCTAAAAAATTTCTAGTTGAATTCTATTTTTTTAAAGATAGAATCATTCCAAAATGTTTTCTTTAAAAATAGCGTTTATTTTTATTCACACATACTTTTTTTTTTTTTTTAGTTCTGCCTGGTCCATCAATTGTCATCTTGCAAAAGTTAGAGGAGTGGTATTTAGACAGGCATCATACTTTCACTCAGTGTTTACATCATTCCACTTCATTTAATGTTTCTAAAAACACCAGAAATGAGGTAGTATCCTCTCTGAATAAACAGAAGTTCCTTCAAGTGAAGCAGTTTATTCAAAGTCATTAAGTTAAAAAATAACAAAACAAGAATTCCAATCCAAGCCCAAACACCAACTGCGTGTGTCTCCCTCCCAACACTGCTCTACATACCAGGCCCTACTATAGGGCTCTTTTTTTTCAGTTCCACAGTCATTATTTATTTTCAGTTTAGCCTCAAGAATTCTCTCAAAATATATAGCCAATTAGTTAAGATAACTATATGCTTTATTTATTATAGTATGTTTATAGATTCCATGTCACATAAATGTTTACTTAATAACTTCATTGAAATATTTTATTCCCTTTCAAACTCCTGTCCTGAGGATAGCTCTTATTAAGTCAATAGCTGACTTTCTTATTTTTTTCTTTTATTAAATTTATTGGGGTGACCTTGATTAATAGAATCATATAGGTTTCAGATGTGGATTTGTATGTTATAAGATCTCTATATTGCACTGTGTGCCCACCTCCCAAAGTCAAATCATCAGAACAACATGTCTAAGTTCTTGACTACACTAAATCTAAATGGGTTAATCTTCACACTCTTGAATAAATCTAGTGTTCAAGTGTCTCCTTGCATTGTTATTTAAAGGAAAATGTTTTAAATATTCAAGACATTTAATGACTTAAGTAGTTATAATTTGTATTCTCTAATTTTTATTACTGGCAGAACTCATTTGGTTCAAATATAAAAAGTGTAACTTCTAAATAGCATGCTCCATTAAAATAAAGTACCGGTTTTACAAAGCACTCAGTTGTACAAGAGCACAAATAGAAAATGTCTTTGATCAATATTAATTCAATTTCATAACAGCCAATTTGTAACCAGGACAATAAATAACTGGTGACACTAAGTTTGGATGGGACATAATTTATCAGCTAAAAACTAGAAGTCATGATGCATTTAAGACAGCTGCTTGCAGAGCTGAATTTTGTGGCAAAATAACTTAGCTAAGACTTTTGAAGTAATTAATTCATTAAAGGCTGCCATTTATCAGCCTAAACAGGACATTTCTCTTCCGTTTAGATGAGAAACAAACTATGCACAATCAGATTTTCCAAGTAGTTTACAGTTTACATTTTTAGTAAGAGAGAGAAAAGCTAATCATTTCAAGCACACTCTTAAAAAGGTTTTTAGCAGATATTTACTAATTACTTTTCTCAGCATAAAAATATTTCAAAACCTGAATGAGGCATGAATATATAAACAACTATATATGGACAACTATCTCACAAAGACCGTTGCTAATAAACACACACACACACACACAAAACAAACAAATATGGCAATCTGGGGGCTTAGGTAAATGTTCTAACAAACAAATATGGCAATCTGGGGGCTTAGGTAAAGTTCTACTAGCAGTTTAAAAAAGTAAAAGGTTAATATATATAAAATAAAATATATTCTTATTTTAATTAAATTTACATTGATTACTTTAGCATAGAGTATTTGATATATTAATCATTTGTTAATGACTAATATCTACAGTGTTATCAGCTATTGTATTTCTTAGAAGATCCAGTTGCAAATATAGGCTGTGTTTGTAGGTACTAAATTTATAGCATTAGTCTAGTCTTCTAAAATTTGGTGTCTGAAAATTTAATTAATTGCACCCACATTTCTGCTCACGTGTTTTCTTAAAATTAACTAAAAGTAAAAATAAATATAATCTCTATAAGTACAAAATAGGCTATTTCATATGTGACATTTACTTTGGATAATAAAAATGAGTTATTTTAATAAGATCAAAAAACATTTCTAAACTTTTGCCTTTTAAGATATATTTCTTCTTACTGTAGATATTAACAACTATTCATTGATATAGTTATTGATGAAAGTAGGGGACTACAACTGTGAATTACACTCCAGGGCTCTCTTGTTATGGAACTTACTTTCTAACTGGGAAAAGAAACACACAAATTAAGTACAGGAACATACTAAATATTTACATATTAGTGATAAATGCAATGAAGGGAATAAAGAAGGAGACCTGATAATTGCCTGTGTGGTTGAAAGAATGGAGTTACTTTGCAATGAGAGATGAAACCTGATGCATCTGAGGATGTAGTAATTGAAGTGAGATTCAAAAGATGAAATAAGCCAACTCTCATAAAATAAAAAAATAAAAAAAACAAGGGAAAATTCAATGGAGAGAAAAGAGAAATTCAAGGGGAACAAAGAAGGCCAGTGTAGCTAGCATGTCTTGATAGGGGAGATAGTGGTTCAGATGGAATCAGGGAGACAGGAGAGCCAGACCAGGGAAGGCCTTGTGGGTCGTGATGGTCTTCCTTTTGTGCTGTTTTCCCTTTTATGTGAACTTTGAAATAACATGTAAATGCCTTATACTTTTTGGATATTAACCCTTTATCAGATGTCTTTGGCAAATATGTTCTCCCATATAGTGGGTTCTCTTTTTGTTTTGTTGATGGTTTCTTTTGCTGTGCAGAAGTTTTTTATTTTGATGTAGTCTCATTTGTAATTTTCTCCTTTGTTTCTCTTGCCCTAGATGGTGTATTGGCAAGCATATTGCTATGAGAGATGCCTGAGATTTTGCTGCCCATGTTTTCTTCTGGGATTTTTATGGTCTTATATATTACATTTAAGAGTTTTATTCATTTTGAGTTTATTTTTGTGTATGGTGTAAGTTGGTGGTCTAGTTTCATATTTTTGCATGTACCTGTTCAATTTTCCCAACATCATTTATTTAAAAGACTGTCTTTATTCCATTGTATGTTCTTGCCTCTTTTGTCAAATATTAATTGACCATAATGGCTTGGGTCAATTTCTGGGTCTCTATTCTGTTCCACTGATCAATATGTCTGTTCTTGTGCCAGTACCAGGCTGTTTTGATTACATTGGCTTTATAGTATAACTTGATATCTGGTATTGTGATTCCTCCAACTTTGTTCTTCTTTCTCAAGATTGCTGTGGCTATTCTAGGTCTTTTTCAGTTCCTTATAAATTTTCTAAGTGTTTGTTCTAGATCTGTGAAATATGCTGTTGGTAATTTAATTGGGATTGCATTGAGTTTATAGATTGCTTTGGGTAGTATGGATACTTTAATGATGTTAATTCTTCCAATCCATGAACATGGCATATTTTCCCATTTGTTTATATCTTCCTCTATTTCCTTTTTCAGTGTCCTGTAGTTTTCTAAGTAAAGGTCTTTTACATCTTTAGTTAAGTTTATTCTTAAGTGTCTTATAAAATTAAGTTCTTAATATTACAATGTGATTAAAATAACTGCATATAGAATATGTCAATACCTACTTTCTCAGAAAATTGTTCAAATAGTAAAATGCCAAGTTTTGAATAACATACAGGGTGATATTTTAAATAAGGTGCATTTCATTAAGGTCAATAATTTGGGAACTGCATATTATATCTGTATAATAGATTTGTTATTTCATGTAACATATGTCATGAAAAAATACCTTACTAAAGTTAAGAATATATGCTTACAGAGCAGTAAAAAGAGTGAAAGCAAAAGTTATATTGATGGTATTTTTATAAGTCTATATTTTTAAATTCCTCAAGATTTTATCCCATAAGATCTATACCAGTTACTGGTATATGGAGTTGTATACAAAACAAAATTTCAAATGCAGTTACTTAAGTATATAAATTTACTCCAAAGAAATTTAGTCCAGGATTAGAACAATAGTTTCAGCACTATTATGTCTATTAAATAAAATAAACTATTAATTATAAAAAAGATATTTGACACAGTTCAAAAAGAACAGAGAAAAACAATTCTCACATTAATTGTTACTTAATAGAACCTTCGGAAGTGATCTTAAATTCATAATATATTTATATATATATATTTATATATATATATATATATATATATATATTTCAGTGAGTAAATCTAAGAGAGTATGGAAAAAATGTCTGTTATTTACCATTTAGACACAGTAATGTCATCTTTAGTCACAATGCAGCATGATTCATATTTGAAACATCTTTATTGAGCTATAATTTACATCATATGTAAAACTTATTACAGCTATGAGAACTTCAATATAAATGTCAAAATAGATCGTTGCTTCCATAGTAAACAATATAAAGATATATCTACCAACCAGAGCATTTGTTGTTTTTTCAATTTCTATTAAAGCATATTCTAAATATTTATGAAAATCTATGCACTTCTCCATATTACCTTTGTGAAAAACCCTACAAACAGTAAAATACACCTTATTTAAAATGTAAATTTATCATAATGCAGCACTATAGAAGTGGAGTGCCATTGTCTTGATGGAAGTGAGGAAATGTAGAATTTTCTTTTTGTTAGAAAGCAATGTATATTAAATAGCTTATAGAATTAAATAATAAGAAAAATTAATTTAAGTATTGATTATTTATGGAAGAGCAAGACCAGGAAAATATGAACAACATTAAGTTTTGGAATACAGCTATCTTGCTGAAATTTGGAAAAGTCTGTTTGATAGACTATATACACCTTCAAATCATTATAAAATGCTGAGTCATGAACATGCAATTTCATAACGTTAGAGTTGAAAAGACTCATGAAATGATGGAAATCAAAAAGGTTGAAGTAATTTCAAACAGACTAAACCACTTCCTTTTCTATCTACTTGTAACATATGGTTTTAAGAACATAAAAACTACTTGCCTAGTATGTTTCCTTTTTCAGCATTTAGACTTAATACTAATATATAAATATTCCACCTCTTTTTCTCTTTCATTGGAATTAGCTGAATGTACATCTTAAAACTCATTTGTCATTTTTATTTCAATAATGTTCCATCGGTACCTATTTTTCTTTCTCTCCTGATGTATTTTCACTGCTCTGCACCTTCCCAAAGAATATCAAGTCAAGGCTCTGAAGATATGCCCTATTGTTGGCTACAGAGCTGAGTCTCTCCTTTCATCTTAGAATTCCTTCATCTACCATGAAAAAGGACTGAAAAGACTGTACTCTCATTTTTAATACAAAACTATTACTATACTTCAGAAACTCCTGCCTCCTTCATTTCTTGATCCTTTTAGGTATACTTGTGATAGGTTTCTTTACCTTTTATTTTCTTTTTTCAGCTTCCTTTATGATGGAAGGTGGTGGTGAGCACTTCTGTATATTCCTTGTCTGCAGAACCCTTCTTATATGATGGTAAAAATTGGTCTTTTTATTGTGCTGAAGAAATTGCCTTTGCCACATTTAAAAGACCAGTGATGATAATTTTGGATATGAGTACTGGCAGTTTTAAAATTTTATAATATTCTTCAATCTTTGCCTTTTTCTTAATATTTCTTCTATGCTTTCATACCACTCTCAATTCTTTACTGTTTTTAACACCCTCAGTTCGTTTTCTCCCATTTCTTAAACTTTAGAGTCCAAATGCAAACATATAATTAAGTATGCTTATTGTATAGAATATTGAAAGCAACATCACACTGAATATTCATTGTAGCACTAGAGTGAAACTAAACAACACCACCAATTAAAAAATCTACATGCATCTAAGTCTTTACTTAATGAAATATATCTAAGTAGATATTTATGCATTTAATCTACACATAAATGGAAAAAGTTAATTTGAAATATTTAATAAAACTATTTTAATCATATCTAATGTGTTTTTCTGTAGTATATATATTAAACAGAATTCTTACTTTTTACTAAAATGGCTATACTATAGTTTTCAATTGATTCTATATTATTACTTTTTCTTTGGTTTGCATTTGAGATTATTGTTTGGTTTGTATATAAGTAAATTTAAATTCGTTTACTATTTATATTATTTTTTATTTTTATTTTTATAAGTTATCCCAATATATATGTAATGACAAACCAAGTTCTAAAACTTTATGTTGAAGCAAAGTGAATAACAGCAAGACACATAAGTAGATGCCATCACTAATTAATAAGTCAAGGAAGATAAGATATTTTGTTCATAAGCTTAAGGCAGGAATTCTTGATTTGTGGTTCAAGAAACATGGATGTCTGTAGGAAAACATGTGTAGCATATGGAAATTATATATGTGTGTGCTTCTAAATATGCATACATATTTTTCTAGAATTATAATTATATTCTAAAAGGATTTTGTAACATGAAATGTTGAGTCATCCCTGATGCAGAGTTCGAAAATGATTATGGCTATATTACCATGGCACCATCCATAGTGAAGTCCTGCCCCCTCCACTTGGCCTAATTTTTATTGCTATTTCTCTACAACGGTAAGGGTATATAATTGGAGTAACTGCAAAATAACTTGATTGGGAGATTTTCAGTGCCTCATTTTAACCTCTGGTCCCTAATGTTATAATTAAACAGTGCAACAATAATTCAGATTTTAATCTATAATTTCCCCTGACTTAATATCATTTCTTCATTTCAGTTTATTCTTTGGGCTGAGATTTCTCTTTGGCTGTTCATAGAACTATGATGCTATATATCTGGAGAGTACAAAGATTAGAGGAAAACCATGATCATTTAAATTTTCCCATTTCTAATTGTAATTAACTTATTTATAACATTGAAAATGTTTTTCCAGTTTAATGGACAGTATAGTTATAGGGGTTAAGAGTAAGTTATTTAACTTCTCTCTGTCTCTTCATCTCTAAAATGGTAATAACAATAGTAATTCTTCTCATAGGCCTTGTGAAATTTCAAGGAGTTAATTTCTTTAAAGTGCTTGAAATAGAGCCTAGCACACAGAAGTACTCAATAATTATTAGCTATAATGTATCATAAAAGATTCTCAATAAATGCTGCTATGGTGATAATACAGAAAAGTAATTTCATGAAAACAGCAAATTGAAGATGGAAGATTGTCTAAAACACCACCTTTAATTTGTGGAATTGCTTACAAAAACCCTGGAACGTGAGGAGGCTATTATCAGTGTGGTATTCTCCATTTAACTAGGGGAGTGAAGCATGCCTTCCTGAAAGAGTTCATTAGAATTATTATACCCATTTGATTATCAGCAAAAAAAACTAACAACCTAAATAGTGGTATGAAACACTGGAGATGTCTGTCATTACTAATAATGAAACACTTCACTGTAAACAGTGATCTTAGATTTGAATACTAATTATAGAGGTGCTTGGTCATCTTCCAACACTTAGAGTTAAATATTCTGAAAATTAAACAATTGTATTCTTCAAATAATATCTGAGTTATTTTATTGTAATTGTATTTATCATTTATTAAAACAATTAAGTGCTTTTATGGTTTAATTTAGACAGCCTGTGTCAGCTTAGAATACTCAGAATATTGCAAAAAATAAATAAATATAAAGGAAAAAAAACATAAAACAGCAAGAAAACTGGTATAATAAAAATAAGAAACTACACGTTTTAAACTTAATAAGAATTAAAGAGAATATAAACTTTTTTTTCATAGAAGATATATTTTTAATAATATCATCAAAGGTGGTGCATACAATTTTATTCTAGCAATTGCATTGATTAAACAGGAGAAAATAATATAGACTTTAAGAATACAGATTTTAAATATGAGCTTAGAGTTGCTTTTGGAGAAGACTGTACTCTTTGACTTCTGACCTGAATTCTAGGACTTCCTGAGTTATTTAACATGGTTTGGATGGGAGAAAGATCTACTCTTTGCTCTCTTACCTATTAGAAAATTCAGAAAATCAGAGGGAGAGGAAAAGTTTTCAAGTTTTTTGTGTATATCTTTTGTGTCTTAAAACTCTGCCTTTAATTTCTTTTTCTTGAGAAAGACATGTGTATATTCTAGTTTAAATTAGGGAAATAAAGGGTAAAAAAAGAAATATAACTTTTATCCTTTAAAAAACAAAAGGTTAAGAAACAAACAGGGCAAAACTATTGAATATAAACTTTGTAAAAGACTTATATGAGCCCTAGACAATGTGCCCAATGATTAGAGCATTGGCCTGCTTTCCCAAGGGTCTCAGGTTTTATTCCAGTCAAGGGTATGTAACTGGGTTTCAGGTTCGAGGCAACCTATCCATCCATGTTTCTCTCTCCCTCCTTTCTTTCCACTCTAAAAAGCCAACAGCAAAAATATCCTTGGGTGAGGGTTAACAACAACAAAAAGACTTGCATTCAAAGAGGGAATAGAGGGATCATACCTCAATGTAATAAAGGCCATATATGACACACCTACAGCCAACATCATACTCAATGGGCAAAAACTAAAACCATTTCCCCTAAGAACAGGAACAAGACAGGGGTGTCCGCTTTCACCACTCTTATTCAACACAGTACTGGAAGTCCTTGCCATAGTGATTAGACAATAATAAAACATAAAAGGCATCCAAATTGGAAAGGAGGAAACAAAACTGTCATTATTTGCAGGTGACATGATATTGTACATAGAGAATCCTAAAGACTCCACCAAAAAACAACTAGATTTAATAAATGAATTCAGCAAGGTAGCAGAATACAAAATTAATACCCGGAAATCGATGGCATTTTTATACAACAATAATGAATTCTCAAAAAGAGAAACTAAGAAAACAATCCCATTTACCATTGCAACTAAAAAAATGAGATACCTAAGAATAAACTTACCAAAGATGTAAAAGACCTTTACTCAGAAAACTACAGGACACAAAAAGAAATAGAGGAAGATATAAACAAATGGGAAAATATACCATGTTCATGGATTGGAAAATTAACATCATTAAAATGTACATGATACCCAAAGTAATCTGTAAATTCAATGCAATTCCTATTAAAATACCAACAATATATTTCACAGATCTAGAAAAAAACACTTCGAAAATGTATATGGAACCAAAAAACACCCCAAATAGCCATGGCAATCCTGAGAAAGAAGAACAAAGTTGGAGGAATCACAATACCAGATATCAAGTTATACTACAAAGCCATTGTAATCAAAACAGCCTGGTACTGGCACAAGAGCAGACATATTGATCAGTGGAACAGAATACAGAACCCAGGAAATGACCCATGCCATTATGATCAATTAATATTTGATAAAGGAGGCTGGAAAAATTGGACAACTACATGCAAAAAAATGAAACTGGACCACCAACTTACACCATACACAAAAGTAAATTCAAAATGGATAAAAGACTTAAATGTAAGGCATGAAACCATAAAAATCCTTGAGGAAAACATAGGCAGTAAAATCTCAGACATCTCTCATAGCAATATGTTTGCTGATACATCTCCTAGGGCAAGAGAAACTTAAGGAGAAAATAAACAAATGGGACTGCATCAAAATAAAAAGCTCTGCACAGCAAAGGAAACTATAAACGAAACGAAAAGGGAGCCCACTGTATGGGAGAACATATTTGCCAATGACCCATCGGATAAAGGGTTAATATCCAAAATATTTAAGGAACTCATACAACTTAACAAAAGGAAGACAAAAAATCCAATTAAAAAATGGGCAAAGAACCTAAATAGACACTTCTCCAAAGAGGACATATAGATGGCTAAGAGACATATGAAAAAATGCTCAATGTCACTAATCACCAGAGATGCAAATTAAAACCACAATGAGGTATCACTTCACACCTGTCAGAATGGCTCCTTCAACAAGTCAATGAACTACAAGTGCTGGGGAGGGTGTGGAGAAAAGGGCACCCTAGTACACTGCTAGTGGGAATGCAAACTGGGGCAGCCACTATGGAAAGCAGTATGGAGTTTCCTCAAAAGATTAAAAGTTGGTCTGTCATTTGACCCAGTGATCCCACTTCTAGGAATATAGCCTAAGGAACCCCAAACACCAATTGCAAAGAACTTATGCACCCCTATGTTCATAGCAGCACAATTCACAATAGCTAAGATTTGGAAACAGCCCAAGTGCCCATCAGTAGATGAGTGGATAAAAAAGCTGTGGGACATTTACACCGTGGAGTACTATGCAGCTGTGAAGAGGAAGGGCCTTTTAGCTTTTGGCACAGTATGGAGAGAACTAGAAAGTATTATGCTAAGTGAAATGTGCCAGTCAGAGAAGGACAAGTGCCAAATGATCTCACTTATATGTGGAATATAATAAAAAAAAATAAGCTGATGAACAAAGTGGACCCAGAGACATAGAAGCTTGGAACAAACTGAGGGATCTCAGAGGGAAGGTGGGGAGGGGGCTGTGGATGGGGAGAGATTAATCAGGGAACTTGTATGTTTATGGTCATGGCCCACAGACGTGGACATTGGTGTGGGGAGGGCCTGGGGGTGGGATGGATGTGGGGTGGAGGGGATCAGTGGGGTTAAGAAGGGGACATCTGTAACAGTCTCAACAATAAAGATAAAGAAACATTTAAAAATAAATAAATAAAAATTTTAAAAATCTTACAAGAATATTCAAAAGGTTTAAATCTAAAAATGGGAAAAAATTTTAGAATGGAGCATTCACCAAAAATTTTACTAATGGCAAATAACTTTTTAAAAATACTCAAAATCATTAGTTGTTAAGGAAATGAAAATTGAAATTACAATAAGATACAACGCCCCTGTTAGAATGGCCAAAATTGAAGACCAATGGTGCCAGATGAGAATATTAAAGTGGTAAGAGCAGGTACTACACTTGCTCTTAGGCAAAAGGCCAAGAAGCTCTCCCAGATGAGAATATGAAACAGCTTGAAATTTCATATTTTGCTGTACAAAATGGTACAGGCACTTTGGAAATGTTTCAATTCTTTTAATCTTTGACAAAGATAAACATTTACTGACCATACAATCCAGAAATTCAACATCTCACTCATGAAAATGTATCTGATGTAAATAAATAAATAAATGAATACATCTATAAAATTTTGCAATGAAATAGTTACAATAATATATAATGATGAGTTTTCTTTAATTTCTAAATATTAGATTATATTATTAATTTATTTTGGAAGTCATTTTTAAACAAAGATTCTTATTTTTGTATGAATTTTAACAATGTTATAAAAATTCATAAGTATAAATGAAAATATTTTTGCAAATGGATGCCTTTGTTTAATTTATTTTTCAATCTACAAATATTTAAGATGGAATTATATTTCAAATATTTTGACATAAACAATTCCTGGGTAAAAATATTTTAATACCTGTTAGCTCTTCCTATATAACTAAGTTTATTATAGACTTTTTTATATAATTAGCTTTCCTAAACCTGATATCTTAGACCCAGATATGATTGTTTAGTATCCTTAATACTTTAGTTGCACAATAGATTGATGTACAGGTAAAATAATGCCTGGCATTTAAATTATTGATTTTTATTAAAATGTACTAAAAATTATAGCCATGACTTATTTTGTTTGTTTTTTCGCAAGAAAATATGAAAAAACTAAATATAAAATGAAGCATAAGCTAAATAAAGACTGCTGCAATTCCAATAATATGGAGTATAAAAATGTTCTAGGCCACATCATAATTTCTTTTCCTCCAAAACTTAATCTCTATATAAGGTAATAGTTTTTTTAATAGGAAATAACACTTGCAGGTGTTTTCAGAATCTTGGACATAATTGATGACATTTTATAATTTTTT